>NC_067401.1:471493948-471543948 GCF_016432865.1 Antechinus flavipes | reverse complement strand
TTTATTTCTAAAATATATAAAGAATTGACTCAAATTTATAATAATTCAAGCCAATTAATAAATGGTCAAAGGATATGAACAGACAATTTTCAGATGAAGAAGTTAAAACCATTTCTAGTCATATGAAAAGGTGCTTTACATGTAACTTAATCAGAGAAATGCAAACTAAGACAACTCTTAGGTACCACTATATACCTCTCAGATTGGCTAAGAGAGTAGGAAAAGAAAATGATGAATGTTGGTGAGGATGTGGGAAATATGGGAAACATACATTGTTGGTGGAGTTGTGAATTGATCCAACCATTCTGGAGAGCAATATAAAACTATGTTCAAAGGGCTATCAAGCTGTGTATAGCCTTTGATCCAGCAGTGTCTCTACTGGGTCTGTATCTTAAAGAGATCACGAAAAAGGGAAAAAGGACCCATGTGTTCAAAAATATTTGTAGCCGCCCTTTTGAAGTAGCAGGGACCTGGAAACTGAGCAGATGCCCATCGGTTGGAGAATGATTGAATAAGTTATAATATATGTATGTTGTGGAATATTATTGTTCTATAAGAAACAATCAGCAGGATGATTTCAGAGAGTCCTGGAGAGATTTACATGAACTGATGCTGAGTGAAGTGAATAGAATCAAGAGAACATTGTACACAGTAACAACAAGATTATATGATCAATTCTGATGAACATGACTCTTTTCGACAATGAGATGATTCAGGTCAGTTCCAATGGGCTTGTGATGAAGAAAGACATCTGCACCCAGGGAGAGGACTGTAGGAACTGAGAAAGAATCATAACATAGCATTTTCACTTTTTTTGTTGTTTGCATTTTTTCTTGCTCATATTTTTCCTTTTTGATCTAATTTTTCTTGTGCATCATGATAATTGTGGAAATATGTATAGAAGAATTGCACATGTTTCTCAATGTCTCTAAGGTTTCTCAAATGTCTAAAAGCAACCATGATGTTTACTTAAGGCATCTTTTCTTCAGGTTGGACATTGGTTCCTTCATCTGATCCTCATTTGGCATTGCCTTTATGCCTTCAAACACTGATCAATCAACGAGTCAATAAATCAAGAGACTTTAGATTTTTAAAATATATAAGCAAGATCTTGTGATTCTTTTATCAAATGAAGTCAACACAAGTTTTTTATAAAGCTCCTACTATGTGCCAGGGACTATGCAAAAATATTTGAAATTTGACAGTCTAATGAAGGAGACATTAAGAAAACAGCTATGTATAGGATATAAGGAGAGGGCACACAGGGCAGAATCTCAGATGGGAAGGTACTAGCAGTTGGAGGCGGGAGATTGGGGGACTGAGAAAGCCCTCAAGAAGAAAGTGGGATTTGAGAACTGAATTTTGAAGGAAGTCATGGAATCCAAGAAATGGGAGGGAGGAGGGAAAGCTTTCTATGCCCCAAGGAAGAGAGCCAGGAAAAAATATAAAAGAAAAATCATGTGAGATGAGCACTGTTCATGGTTTTTTCAAAGTTCACTAATAATGCCTTGGCAATCATTTCTGCCATTCCCCCCCTAATACCTTAGGTCATAGTTTACTGGCTCCAGGTGACTTGAACATTGAGGGCAGCTAGACACTCTTATCATCTCTATGCATTTTGAGTTTCTATTTCCTTATCTTCAATTTTGTTTTATACTATCTAGTATAAACAGTCCTCATAGCAAAGAAAATAGAAACTAAGTAAGTGTTGAGAAGCTCTGACTTCCCTATGTCTCTCATTATGATGATTTTATGCATTATCCTTCTCTTGCCTTCAATATGGCTTAAAAAGCACCTTTTGGTTGTCTTTAGAATTCATTGTTATTCTTATCTGATTTGGACTTTAGCTCTCTTGAGATTATTCTTATTTCATTGGGTCATTCTTTTTCACTTATCCTCTTTTTGCTTCCCTGGCTCCTATATTCTCCACCTTCCATTTAACAATCTAGATTGGTTTTTGAAAGATGGAAGAACTCTTATCAATGAAATGACCAATCATGACCCCAAAAGTTCCACGAGGAAACATGCTCCCATTTCCTGATAGAAATGATGTTCAGGAATTGGGAAAACCTATATTTTAGAAATGGCCAATGTGGGAATTAGATTTGACTGTGAATCTTTGTTACAAAAGTTTTGTTTTCTTTTCTCTTTTCTTCATAAATGAAGGAGAGGCAAAAGGGAGAGAAATAGATTTTTGTTGATTGCAAAAAAATAAAAATAAAAAGAAACAAAAAAAATCTAGTTTAACCAAATGAATTCCACTCCTCAATCCATCATTCGTTCATCAATCTCTTTAGATGAATTCTTTTCTTATGCACTGAAATCACTGTGTTCATGATTTCATTTTGTTTTAGAGAATATCTCATTTCTCAGTCACTTTCTCTGTAGAAACTTTGGTTGTAAGATTCTTTTGATCCTTTTTCTGAACCCTTAGAAATCTATTTTTTAAAAATCTGGGTATACTTTAGACTATGCTCAGATTTTCCCTCCTCATTTATAATATACTTTTAAGATGGAGTAGTTACTTTTCCTTAAGGCTGTTCCCATTATTTCTATTTTGACAATAAGTTCCTTGTACTCTATGTTCTAAGCTTCTGTCCAGGTGTTCTATAATTCTATAGTGCATTGTCCTCCCAATTATTATGTGATAAATATTAATGTAATTAATTAATTCTCACTCAAATATTCTTCTCTTGTCGCTTCCATTTTGTTAGTGGATTCCTTCCCATGAATATATATTTTTTACATATATTACTATCCCACCTACCTTTCTCTCTAATTCGCTTTGAATTAGTTAGATTCTCCCATAACCATATAATTCTGAGTCACATTAGAGCTGTCAGGTGAGATGTGATCACTGGAGGTGTTCAAATAGAGTAGACTTACTCTGCAGGAGATCTTAGCAGGAGCAGTAGTAACAATACCAATAAACTGTTTATATGTGGATTTTGTTCTTTCCATTAGTGAATTCCTATAATTTTATGCTTGAAATAGACATTCTCTATAAAGAAAAGAAAAAAAAATCCTGAACTCTGAAGAAGAATGGTCAAAATTTTCTTTCAAAATGTTTTGTTTTTTAAGAAGGGCACAAAGGCTGAGAAGTGGGGTGTATTGTGGAATGTACTGTATATGTTTAATGGGGGCGGCAATTTACAAGCTTGTGAACCTCAAAACTCTCACATTTCACTCTTTCAGGAGGGCTTGTTTAATGACAGGAACCCTGGATTTTGGATTCTGAAGGCAGCATGGAATAACGGAAATAATACTGGATGTGGAGTTCAAATGCTCTCTCTGTATTGTATTTATGTGACTTCAGGCAAAGTGAACCTTTCTGGGTCTTGATTTCCTTATCAAATAAAGGAATCAAGCTAGAAAAGACCAGAACGCCAAGTCTTTTTTCTTTGGGACTTGACTTCTTCACTTTTAACTTAGGGAGTGGGACCAGATGATTTTCATGGCATTTTTTCATGATCTAACCTCCTAATATTATAATTTTCTAAAGCCCTTTTGGGCTGGAATAGTAAGTCCACAAGGTTTGTTTTCCCTGCAAGAACTATTTAAATATTTGAAAAGATGTTGTGTGCAAGAAAGACTAAGCTTTTCCTATTTGATCCGAGAGGGAAACTAGGGGGATCAGGGAAGGACATTGAAGAGAGGCCATTTTTTCTCCAGCTCTGGGTTGGACTTTGTGATTTCTGAGGTTATAGGGTGTCAGAGTTCAAAAGGATTCCAGAGGCTACTTAGTCCAAACCAGAAGTAAAAACCAGCTTCTACTATCACACATCCCTCATCCAGGGAGCCGGAGGGAGGACAGAATAAGGAGAATCCCTTCTCCAGAGGTCAGACCTTCCAATCCCTCCGCTGTACACTGTCCGGTCCATTCCTATAAACCTTTCCCACCCAACACTACATTTGCCCATCTCTGTGCTATGTATGGGAGGCAGCTGGATGGCTCAGTGGGTAAAGCGCTGGACCTGAAGTCAGAAAGACTTCAACCCTGGCCTCAAACTCTTCCCAGCTCCATCACTTCACCTTTATTTGCCTTAATCCACTGGAGAAGGAAATGGTAAATGCCCCTATCGTCTTTGCTAAGAAAACCCCATGGACAGCATTGGCAGGGTCTAGTCCATGGGTTGGACATGACTGAAGGACTGAACAATTCCAATATATTATATATGTGAAGATCTATCTGTCTGTCTACCCATCCATCCATGTTTCTCTCTCCTCTTCTATTTTATTCATTTATCTACCTATCCATCTATCCATCCATCCATCCATTTGTCTTTCTTTTCTTCCTTCCTTCTTCCTTCCTTCCTTCCTTTCTTCCTAACCCCTCTCTCTTCCTCCTTCTTTTTCTCTTTTTTCTTTGTCTCTCTTTCTTTCTTTCTCTTTCTGTTTCTCTCTCTTTCTGTTTCTCTTTCTTTCTTTCTCTTTCTGTTTCTTTCTCTCTCTTTTTTCTTTCTTTCTCTTTCTGTTTCTTTTTCTCTCTCTTTCTTTCTCTTTCTGTTTTTCTCTCTCTCTTTCTGTTTCTTTCTCTCTCTCTTTCTGTTTCTCTCTTTCTCTTTCTGTTTCTCTCTCTCTTTCTCTTTCTGTTTCTCTCTCTCTTTCTGTGTCTTTCTTCTCTTTCTCTTTCTGTTTTTCTCTCTCTTTCTGTTTCTTTCTCTTTTTCTCTTTTTTTCTTTTTTTCCTTTCTTTCTTTCTCTTGTCTAGAGCATTTGCCTCTTTAAATCCATCTCCTGGCTTTCCTGGTTTCTTTAAGACTCATCTCAAATCCCACTTTGTGCAATCTTCCCAACTGCCACTGACTTCCTTGAGATCACCTTCTATCTATCCTGTGTATATCCTGTTTGTATCTACTCATTGACATGAAGTTTCCCCCATTAGAATGAAACTTCCTTGAGGGCAGATGCCGTTTTTAACTTTTTCTTTGTTTCTTGCATTTAGGATAGTGTTTAGATCACAGTAAACATTTAATCAATGTTCATTGATTGATTAATTCATATCGACTTTCATCTTATTAGTTTCGGTCTATCTAGTCGCGCAATCTTCCTGGCAACTGACTGGTATTCAGTACACTAGCTATCCCTTCAAGTTTTGTGTCAGCTTCAGATTTGAAAAGGGTAGAACATTCTTTTTGACTGAGATTTTGTGATTTTGAGACTTTGTGATTGTGTTCAATGACAAAATAATATTTTTAAGTATTATTTTTTATCTAGCAGGCACCTAATAAATGCTTGTGGAATGAATCTTTTCATTATGGATTCGAATCTTAGATGCTGCATTTAACTTGGAGTGAAACTCCTTCTCCCCCAGCGGACACACAGGATTAGCCCTGTAGGATGGCATTAGGGGCCAGATGGAGACAACCCTCCCTGAGACCCGGTCCGTTACAAGCAGGGATGGAATATCCTCCCTCTGCTCCTGGCTCAGCATTCCAAAGCCATCTGGCAAAACTCACCAGGTCAGCAAAGCCCTCACGGGGAACACGAGCATTCTCTTCATGCTACACTTCCTTTGATTGAAATCCCACAAGGTTATCAGCCAAAAGCCTGGACTTTTTGTGGGAGTAACTTGTTGCTTTCCCCTAAAGGGATCCCTTCACTATGATATTGAACATTCCGGAGGGATCCTCTAAACCGGGGATGGGTTTTCCTGATGATCCCCGAGTTACGCGTCTGGATGCATGGATTGTCTGCGTCTGGCTTGGCCGTGTACTTTGGCTAAATGACTTAAGTTGTCTGGACATCAGTTTTCTTAAATGTAAAAGTCAGGAGTTGAACTAGAAGGTTTCAAGGGTAGTTTTCATCTCTACCACCCCCTGTTCTACGTCTCACCATTTAACTTCCTGAGCTCCCATTGCCCGCCTTCCATGCTTCCACGTTCTGTGTTCTAAGACCCCTCTAAGGTCCGCCATTAAATGTTCAGTATTTCAGCATCTCCTCCTGCCCCCTCAGAGAATCAGGAACAATGAAGCACAGACTTGAGTCTGGGGCCAGCCCTAATGGCTTCTTGCCTGTCCCACTCTCCAAATGGCCCAGGTGATGAATGAGAGCGCCCGCATTGAGTTAGCTCCATGGTGGGGCTGAGTGGGAGCCCCCTCCCCGGAGGTCACCTGTTGCCTAGCACCCTCCCCATTCTGACCCGCCCAGTACAGGGGAATGTGACCTCATTAAGCAAATCTGCCTTAATTAGAAACAGAAGCCGGCCAACAACACCCGCCATCACTCAAACGCCCAAACAGCCTCTAAGGTTTCCTCACTGGGGAAGGAGTTTCCAGGCACGGGCTGCTCCTGGGGAAGTTAACTGTTTAATGGCTTAAGCCTGTAAGTGGGTGATGATGGATGGTCCGTGGGTGTCGACAGTTAGGCAGTGAAGGGATTGTCTAGAGAAGCCGTTTCCTTGAGGATGTGAAGCTGACCAAGCGTGGTGGAGATGTGGATCTTCTTGGGGCTCCAGGTGGCCTCTGGGCTAGGGGGGAGCTTCCCTCCAACCCTGTGTCAAAGGCAGAAGAGGTCGGGGCGGGAGGGTGGAAGGATTGTGGGAAGTGCCTCCAGAAGGCTTGGGTTCTGGTTCCTGCCCGTGTTCATTTACTCGCTGCACAGCCACGGCCAACCTATGGTCCTTGGTTTCCTCAACTGTACAGCACCAAGTGATCCCCTACGCAGGGAAGGAGGGCAGATGGTCTGTGGGGACGAGGAGGTGGCAAAGGCTCTCTATGGTCTAACTGGGGAGACCTCAGGCAACTGACACCCCCTTGTCTGAAAAGTGAGGGCGAGGGACCCGACGGCCTCGGGATGATTTCCAGAGATGACCCCACGGATCTCATGAAATTCTGTGTATAAGTCTGAGGGGAGACGAAGAGAGTGTGCTGGAAGGTAAGCTCCTTGAAGGCAGGGACCGAGCCGTTTGCCCAGAGTTTGGCCCAGTGCTTTGTTTGTCCATCGTTTCTGAAGAGATCCCCTGAGGACATGGGGCGATGCTCCCACTGGAGTGTGGTTGGATTTAATGAGGCAAGAGTTGGGCAGAATTGTCAGCTTCACGTTCTCCTCCCGAGTCACGGAGGGCCAGAGGCCGGACAAAAGTCAGGATGACCAGCAGTGGCCCAGGATGTGGCGGGGGACCTTAGTGTCTTCCCTGTCTGACCAAGCGTTCCGCAGCGCTTGCCTTCGGGGCCATTGGAGGAGATTGCTCTCATCCTCCCATTTCATGGGGGGATGCCTTCATATTTGGGGGTAGACACCCCAAAATCGTCACTTGATTTCAGGTCTATTGGTGACTCCATCTGGTTCAGCCCACCCACCAAAGTGAATTTACCCGGTGTGGCTATTGTGCAGGCTACTGTGTCCCAGGTGAGAGTCGTTGCCAGGAGACACGGGAGGTGGGTGAGCAGCTCTGAAAAGGGCATCGAGAGCCCTCACGGCAGAGGGGCTGGTCCTCCTGAACCCCCTCTACCCTCGCCCAGAGCGGGTGCTCTCTAATGTTTGGTGAGCGACTATGTAAGGTGAGATATACTGGGGGCAGTCGCCCTGTACAGAGTATGGATGGAAACGTGGACCTCTCCCCAGGGAGGCAGGAGCCCCAACGGTCCGTGCTTGGTGCACCATGAAGGGGGATGATCAGAAGCTGGCAGTCAGGTGGGACTTCCCTCAGCCTCATTCAGGATGTGACTTTCTAGCTTCCCACCTCTTGGGGGGCTCCGAGGTCGCCACATCCAGGAAGCAGGGATTTGGGACAACAAACATCTCTGGCTTATCGGTCCAGGAAGTCCCTTTACAGAGTTGCCCTTGGCCAGGACAACTCGGGGCAATCTCTTAGATAAAATCGGGCCTGAGACTGTGGGCTCCAGATCTGTCCCAGGCTCTTCCCAGAAGGGGCAAAAGGGAGAGGAGAGAGGAAACATGCGGACATAAGGAATACAGACCACGAGAGGCCACAGATTGATAGGATATTGATGAAGAGAATCTGTAGCCAGATAAAGGAGGCAGGGACAGCTAAAAGTACCACGATAATAATAATAATAATAATAACAATAATACAGTAACATTTACATGGAACTTTAAGGTTTTCAAAGTACTGAACAAATGTCATCCCATTTGATCTTTACAACCATTTTTATAGTTTTTTAAAAATGGTTTTCATTTACAGATATGGAAACTGAGGTAGGGAAAGTCACACAACTAGTAATATTTGAATTCAAGATTCTCCTGACTCCAAGGCCAGTATTCTACACACAATACCTTTTATAAACCTTAGAAATAAAGTGTAACTGTATGTCTACCCCTCCCCCCACTCATTTCTACCATCACCTTCCTCCCAGGGTGCTGAGAATGACACAGTGGCTGCATGGACTGAAGCCTGGGCCTAGCTATGTGACCTTAGGCAAGTCATTAGTTCCTATAATAAAATGGGGATAACGACATCTCTTGCCTCCTAGAGCCATCCTGATAATTGTGAAGGGTTTAGCACCTTGCCTGGCACAGAGTAAGTGCTATTTAAGATATTTATTCCCTCCCTTCCCTTCCTCAGCCAAAGGTCCCCAAGCTTGAGGTTAATTTTGATTCTTCCTTCTTCTGCCATCCTGGGCATTCTACCTCTTTAACATATTTTATATCCATCTTCTTCCTTCTACTCACCTCTGACACTTATTACCTCCAACCTAGATTATTAGATTATCCCAACAATCCCATTCTCTCATCTAATCCCTTTAACTTTAAAATTATTTTCTTTATTTTACTTTATTAAATTAAAATTTACTTTAAAATTATTTTCTTCTTGCTCGGCCTTGGCCATAACGGTCAAAGTCAACCTGATAATTTTTATGGTCCAAAATCAACCCGATAAGTCAAATCAATCATACCTTATTAAGTGCCTACATGTACCAAGCATCGTGTAAAGAGAGATAGTTCATGTCGCCAGAGAACTTATATTCTATAAAGGAAACTGGAAAGATGAAGAGGAGGGGAAAGATGAATGGACCCCACAGAAGGGACCCAATGGAGAAGAAGACCCAGTGGATGGTCAGGACTTTGGCCTGGAGAGCGATGAGAGCATGGCGGGGCCTGAACTTCCTGCTTAAAACGGAAGCTCTGGGAAGACCTAGTCAATCATTGGGGCTCAGCAGCTCAGGCTGACATTGTGTGGCAGAGAAAGAGTCATTTCAAAAGCCTGGAGAAGGGAGATAAGAGTGACATGTGTGAGGAACCACAGAGAAAGCCAGCTTGGCAGGACCCCAGAGTGGATACAAATAGGAGAGGAAACAAAACAAGAAATAATAAAGTCTCTACTCTCAGTCACTACAAACTGACAGCTAAACTGTCCCCGACTCCCCTAAGTTGCTAATGCATCACCCTTTATGTCTAAGTCATGCACCCGTTTTGACCTTATCTTAATATATGGTATAAGACGTTGGGCTATATTTAGTTTCTGTCAAATCATTTTCTACTTTTCCCAGTGGGTTTTTGTCAAATAGTAAGTTCTTATCCGAGAATTTGGTACCTTTGGGTTTATCAAACATTAGATAATTATGTTCATCAGTGGAATTAATCTATCCCACTGATTCACCATTCTATTTCTTAGAATCGGTCAGTTTTGACGATTGCCAATTTGTAATAGAGTCTGAGATCTGCTATGGCCGGGTCAGTGAGTGGAAATTCCCACAAATGGGTTTGACTCTTTTTAGGATGAGAATGTTGGTGCCTTAAACCCACAATTGGCTGATGTTCTTGGACACTTCTTCAGGTGACCCTTCTTGTCTTTCTGTGCTGTTGAGTGAGTCTGTGGTGCCATATGGTTTGCCTTGGCAAAAGCAAGGCTCCATAGGGGAATTTCCATTGCCCTTTAGTATAAGGTAGTCAGAAAAAGTTGCCTAGATCTCTGTGGTGATCATCTTTGCTTAGAGAGACTCCTAGTGAATTGTAGTGCACTTTGTGTAGAAAGGACATTTTTTAAAATAAAGGCCCCAAATAAATAGCCTTAATGCATTAAGGGAAACATTGGAATACTTGCTACTCCAGTCAGTATTTTCATTTGAGAAAGGGGCATCAACAAATTGTCCCCAGGTTCCAAATCCCTGTAGGGACAGTTCCATGTAGCTTGGAAAGCTCAGTGTCAACCAAGTTTCTGTTCTGAGCCAATTTTCTTTGTTTTTGTCCTTTCTTCTGGTTGATGGGGGTTGGGTGGATGAGACAGGCCCTATCAGGCTAATCATGCTAAGGAAACAGAGATAATGGGTAAACTTATGTATGAGGAACTTCATGAAATATTCCTTGTTCTGTGAAAATGCAAAACTTTGTATTTGGAGACAGTTATAATTTTCAGCTGTACATGTGATGTGATATTTGAGACCTGACTATGGCTCTGAAGAAGCAAGTGAAAGAACATTGCTTATATCTCCTCTGAGACCAGAGAGAATTATTCTGAATTTGGGATGACGACTCCTGCCCATTTGCCAGGGATGGCAGGTTTCAGGGGGAAATGTGTATCTTGGGCTTCTCTGGGCTAGCTGAGTTTTCCTATATTGAGAGGCTTTTGGTCATACCCAGGTTGTCTAACATGGACTGGATGTATTCTCTACCATGTAGGTAGGTGGGTGGGTGGAATAGACCCTTTTGCCTTTGAAACTGGTGAGATTGAGTCCTTCACTCTTTCTCCTTCCCCCTTTTTTTTTGGTCCAAAAATATATCTCATTCTATATCTTGATTCCATCACTTTTTTGACTGAAGGACACGGTTTTGTCATTGGTCCTCAAAATTGTACTTAGTCATGGATCTTGTTAGCTAGATGGTGCCATAGTGCACAGAGCACAGGGTTTGGAGTCAGGAGTTCAAATCTGGTCTCAGGAGTTCAAATCTGGTCTCAGACACCTATTAGCTGTCAGATGCTGGCTAAGCCATTTAATTCTCTTTGCCTCAGTTTCCTTGTTTGTAAACTCTAAAATGGAGCAGGAAATGGCCAACTGCTCCAGTATCTTTACCAAGAAACCCACAATTGGGATCACGAAGAGTCTAACAAGAGTTTGGATATGAAGAGTGAAGAACTGAAGATCATAACCCTGGGTGACGTTAAAGATGGCGGTACCTATATGAGTAATAGGGAACTTTGGAAGAGTTAAATAGGTGAGCTCTATTTTGGACATGGTGAGTTTAAGATATGGATGAGCCACGCAGCTCAAAATATCTAATATTCAGGCGAAGAAGCAAGAGCTCTGAATAGGAATGAAGACAGAGTGATGATCCAGCAAGGGATAGACCAGGGCCGAGACTTGGCAAATCAAGATAGGTGATAACGTAAGGGAACAAGGGATTCAAGAGAGAACAGTGAGGGGCTGAACTGGATCACCAAGGGGTGAAGATGGGAAAAAGCGAAGACTGATGGTCTGAGAACTCCCCTAGCTTGACCAGCGAGTAAAAGTGCAAACAGTTCTGGAAAGAGTGTCCAGGGGTCTGTGTCATCATCAGAGAGTCAGAAGGGGGGAGAAGGAAAAGGTCTGGAGTGGAAGTATCATTATCAATGGAACAGCCATTCTAGAGAGGAGGAAATGGCTTTACAATGGGACATGCTGTGGGGTGGGTTGAGGGGATACGAATAAGGTAGCAGGCAACGGAGAATAAAGAATAGAGGGGGTATTTCAGGATCACTGGATATAAAGGCTATGAATAGGATGGACTTTGTTAATCATCAATGATTAATCATGCAATTCTAGAGCTTTAACATATGTTATTCCTTTTGAATCTCACCATGACACTGTGACAAAGGTAATACAAAAGTTTTACAGATGAAGAAACTGAGGCTATCATAAAGCTTTGTATTGTAAGTAGGACTTGAACTAAAGTCTCCTGATACAAAGCCTGGACTCTTTTGACTGTGGCAGAACTGATTTTTCATTTTCTTCTCTTTCCCTCCGTCTGTTCTTCCCTTCCTCCTCCAAATGGAAAGAGCTGGTGGAGAAACTCCACAGATTGAGTTATTAGCTAATACAGAAGGGTCAGCGTATGGATTTTTGGGGGATTGTTGTTTGAAGAGGAAGCCTTCTGATGATTTGTAAACAAATTAACTCAAGATGGTCTCTGTATATGGGTAACCTCTTCAGAAACATTCTCTCCCACCCAAGGCAAATCCCAGATACCACAAATAAAGTCTTTGAGATAGAAACAAAGGCTTAGGGACAAATTCTATTTGTTTGGTTTATTCTGAATTGTGTAGTGATAATTGTGGTCAAAGCCACTTGAATTCCAAGGGAAAGTTCCCATAAGACTCTTTCTTTACTGGCTTTGACATTCTCTGATCTGAGGTTCTTTCTTGTACCAGTCTATGTTCTAAGGTCTTCCAGCCCTGATACCCCTGTTCTAAACACCCTCCCACTTCTGATATTCCCTGTTCTAAGTTCCCTCCCAGCCCTTACCTCCCCTGTTCTAAGACCCCTCTTAACTGTGACATTCTCTGTTTTAAGCTGCCTAGTAATTCTAAAATCCTATGTTTTAATGCCTCTTCAAGTTCTATGACTGTGTATTCCAAAATCTTATATTGTAGAGCCTCTTTCATCACTGATGTGCTATAGCTTCTAACAGTTCCTGTTCTATGACCCTTCCAGGTTCTGACTTTCAAAGCTCTAAGGAGACCCTTTCCAGCTCTATTGCTCCATGAGGTTTCCTTTTGGTTTCCTTTTGCCAGACGAGATAAGGAACAAAGCAAAATTTGATTCTGTTCACGTCCACAAAATTTCCTAAGAGGGCAGCAGGAATGGGTCACCATCACTGAAGACCAGATTCGTTTGTCATAAGGAGAGCTTTGTAATGATCAGAGCTTTCTGGGGGCTGTTTAGTATGTAAGTAAGCTCTGTCTCCCTGATGACCTCAGACAGAGGTTGGCAGGCTAGTTGTTGAGGTTTTATAAAAGGGATTCCTACTTCAGGCATTTGTTTAACCATAGGAGTTTTACTGTCCAGAGGAAGACAAAAAATCATAATATAATAATAATAATAATCAATAATAGCATTTATGAAAACTTCAAGGTTTGCAAAGTGCTTTACAAATATTATCTCAATTGATCATTACAATAACCCTGGGAGGTGGGTGCTGTTATTACCTCCATTTTACAGATGAGGAAACTGAGGCAGGCAGGTTAAATGACTTGTCTAGGGTCCCACTGCTAGTAAGCATCTGAGATTGAATTTGGACTCAGGACTTCAGGTCCAATACTCTATCCACTATGTCACGTACCTGTGACATGAAGTTGTTTGAAGCAATTGGGCACATTTGGCCTAGAGAAGAGATGATTTGGGGATAGGTGGTTGCTGTCATCAAATATTTGAGGAGTCATTGTTCACCTGGAAGAGAGTTTAAACTTCTTGTTGGATTTAGAGCCAAGGACTAGGAGCAAGGGAGGAAAGGTAGAAAGAGGGTGCTTAATTCAGAGGTAGTGAAGAATTTCTCAGTAATTGGTTTTCTATAGAGGTAGTGAGTTCACCCTCCCTAAAGGTATTCCAGGATTATCTGGGTTGTAGGAAATTCTTGTTCCAGTACCAATTTGGACTTGATGGCTCTTGAAATCCTTTCCATCTCTGAGTCTCTGACTCTGTCTTTTCTTGTGCCCTTTATTCTGTGATTCCAGGATTATAGTGGGAACCAAATGAGAAAATGGTCTATATAGTGGGCAAGGATTGACATGATTTCTATTTGTCTTTGTTCTCCATTCCCCATCCATGAAGCTGCTGAAGGGCAGCTTGGGCTTCTCTATCTTCCATACATAAGTTGTAAAAAATATTTCCATAAAGGTCCTGTTGCAAAAGAAAACAGATCTCCCTTCCCTCCACCAAAAATCCCATCAAGATAAAGATACTAAAAATATACCAAGAACAAGGAGAGAAATGGAGCTAAATGCAACAGATATAGGGATGCTAAAGGGTTAAAAAGTCACAAAGCACAGGAATCTGAGCTGTCATTTTAGATATTATCTAATTCAAGATCCTTATTTTATGTTTAAAAAGGAAAGTGTAAGGGCCTGAACCCTTCTGTGCTTTTGGTAACTGCATCTCTCAGTTCACAGCTTTCAATTTTTTTTTTGGCTGAGGCAATTGGGGTTAAATGACTTGCCCAGGATCACACAGCAACAGCTTTCAATTTTCTAGTTTAAAAAGGATGAGGGGGATTTCAGTGGAGGGAGTGGGTTTGACTTAGGAGAGTGGGTACTTAGGACAGTGCCCATACACTGGCTGTTTAGCATCCATGGAGACTAGAAGAAGAGCTAATGATTGTCATGAAAACAAACTGAAGATATGAGAGAGAGAGAGAGGAGAGAGAGAGAGAGAGAGAGAGAGAGAGAGAGAGAAAAGAAGAAGGAGAAGAAGAAGAAGGAGAAGAAGAAGAAGAAGAAGAAGAAAGAAGAAGAAGAAGAAGAAGAAGAAGAAGAAGAAGAAGAAGGAGAAGAAGAAGAAGAAGAGGAGAAGAAGAAGAAGAAGAAGAAAGAAGGAGAAGAAGAAGAAGAGAAGAAGAAGAAGAAGAAGAAGAAGAAGAAGAAGAAGAAGAAGAAGAGAGAAGAAGAAGAAGAAGAAGAAGGAGAAGAAGAAGAAGAAGAAGAAGAAGAGAAGAAGAGAAGAAGAAGAAGAAGAAGAAGAAGAAGAAGAAGAAGGAGAAGAAGAAGGAGAAGAAGGAGAAGAAGAAGAAGAAGAAGAAGAAGAAGAAGAAGAAGAAGAAGAGAAGAAGAAGAAGAAGAGAAGAAGAAGAAGAGAAGGAGAAGAAGAAGAAGGAGAAGGAGAAGAAGGAGAAGAAGAAGAAGGAGAAGAAGAAGAAGAAGAAGGAAGAAGAAGAAGGAGAAGGAGAAGAAGGAGAAGGAGAAGAAGAAGAAGAAGAAGAAGGAGAAGAAGAAGAAAGAAGGAGAAGAAGAAGAAGGAGAAGAAGAAGAAGGAGAAGGAGAAGAAGAAGAAGGAGAAGGAGAAGAAGGAGAAGGAGAAGAAGAAGAAGAAGAAGAAGAAGAAGAAGAAGGAGAAGAAGAAGAAGGAGAAGGAGAAGAAGAAGAAGGAGAAGAGAAGAAGAAGAAGGAGAAGAAGAAGAAGGAGAAGAAGAAGAAGGAGAAGAAGAAGGAGAAGAAGAAGAAGAAGAAGAAGAAGGAGAAGAAGAAGAAGGAGAAGAAGAAGAAGGAGAAGAAGAAGAAGGAGAAGAAGAAGAAGAAGAAGAAGAAGAAGGAGAAGAAGAAGAAGAAGAAGGAAGAAGAAGAAGGAGAAGGAGAAGAAGAAGAAGGAGAAGAAGAAGAAGGAGAAGAAGAAGAAGAAGAAGAAGAAGGAGGAGGAGAAGAAGAAGAAGGAGAAGAAGAAGAAGAAGAAGAAGAAGAAGAAGAGAAGGAGGAGGAGGAGAGGAAGAGATCAAGGTAGAAGCCAGAGCCAGAGAGAGAACAGTTCTGAAACTGGGGGTTGGATGAGTGAATGGGATGCAGAGCTCTAGGGAAGGTATCTGCCATGAATGATTATTGATCTTTTCTGTTGGAGAAATTCAGTGGTTAATTGTGAGACTTGAGCTTCTCTAAGATATGTGTGAAGGGATGGATGGGTGGCAAACATTTGGGAATGATTTCTAGGAGAATTCAACCACTGATTTAATTTATATTATTGCTTATGATCCAGTTTTACTAGATGCCTTTTTATGTCTGAATATTTTTATTTTCCCCAGTAACATGTAATTAAAATCTTGAGTTCCAGATTCTCCCCGTTCCTCTTTCCTTCCCCCAATTAAGAAGGCCCATGTGAAGTTGTGAAAACTGTTTCCATAAAATTCCTGTTGCAAAAGAAAACAGATCTCCCTTCTCTCCACCAGATAAACCCCCACCAAGATAAAAAAAAGTATGCTTCAGTGTGTATTCAGATGCAATCAGTTCTTTTTCTGGGTATGGACAGCATTTTTCATTATAAATCCTTCAGAGTAGTCTTGGATTATTGTATTGCTGAAAATAGCGAAGTCATTCACAGCTGATCATCTCACAACATTGCTATTTCTTGCTATTACACAATACATTTCTTGCTATTACACAATACGTTTCACTTTGCTTGAGCCCTTGGAGATCTTGCCAGGTTTTTTGTTGATAACATCATGCTTGTCATTTCTTATTAAACAATATTCCTTCATATGCACATACCACAATTTATGAGGCCATTTCTTGCTTGATGGGCATCCCCTCAATGTCCAATTCTTTGCCCTGAGAAAAGAGCTGTTATAAATATTTTTATACATATATGTTTTTTTCCTTTTAAAAAATCTCTTTTGGAATTTATGCCTAGTAGTGATATTGTTAGGTCAAAGAATATGGATGATTTTATGATCCTTTGGGCATAGATCATATATTTTGATTATTTATCTCTAATGTCTGCCTGTCTGTCTCTCTTAAATAAATTTGATTCAGTTCTCTATAAATCTGAGAAATGAGGCTGTCATCAGAAAAACTTGCTTTAAAATACTTTTGATAATTATTCCCACTATTAATTCCATTTATTCTATTCTCTTTTTTCTTTCATCCATCCCCTATTCAAAAGTGTTTTGGTTTTGACTATCTCTTCCCTAAGATACCCTCTCTTCTGTCATCCTCCACACTTCCTGTATCCCTTTCCCCTCCAACTTTCCTGGACTGCAGAAGCTGGTTCTTTTGAACTCAAGTCTAACCATTCTCAATCATCTGTCATTACTGAATTTCATCTTATAGACTTGGTCTCTTGATCTTATCTGACTATTGCTTTTTGAATCCCATTTTTCTGTGATTCCTCGCTTGAGGTGACCAGATGGTCCAAAGAAGGTCATCTCGCCACTAGGGAAACGATTACAGGCTCATAGCTACCAAGAGATGGAGGGACCTTAGAAGAGAGAAGGTTACAGCTTGAAGGAACTTTAGAACCCAGAAGGTCAGTCCTGGGAGGTATTTTAGCATCTAAAATATTAGAAATTAAACCATAGCATTGTCATGTTGTGACAGATCTTAAAACATAAAATTTCAGACCTGAAAGAGACCTTAGAGATGATCTAGTTCAACTCTTTTATTTACAGAAGAGTAGCCTGATTAAGGTTGGTGGAATAGTGACCAAACCAAGCAGCCTTAGGACTGGCTCATCTTCCCAGCCCCCCAGGCTTGCACCTTGTTCTCTTTTGTCCCTCCCAACCTCCCTACCTGATGTAGCCAAATCCCTTCATTTCTACCTTGGCAGTGTAGATACCTTGCCTCTTTTTCTCCCTCTGACACCTTGAGAAGGGCAACAGTCCCTTCTCACTTCATTCCAGCATTATGGAAAAGGCCACTGGCAGGTCTTCCTGATACAAGCTGCCCCTGTTCCATCCCTCCAGATGTCAGACTGATCTCCAGAAAGTCTGCCACACAATAGGCCCTTAGTAAACACAGTGCCTGGCACATAGTAGGCTCTTAATGAACACAGTGTCTGCCACACAATAGGCCCTTAGCGAACACAATGCCCAGCACATAGTAGGCTCTTAATAAATACAGTTCCAGGCACATAATAGGACCTTAATAAATATTTGTAGATTAAATGACTGACTTAATAAGTAAAGGTCAAGGAAGCCAGAGCAGGCTCAGCTCCTTTGGGCCTTTGCACAAAGTATAGCATTAAAATTCCCAGTTAATTTAATTTAATAATCACTTATTGTGGTGGTTGTTTTAGTCAAGCTGACTCTCTGAGACTCCACTCACAGGTTTTCTTAGCAGAGATACTGTAATGATTTGCCATTTCTTTCTCCATCTTTCAAATGAGGAAACTGAGGCAGAATGAAGTGACTTGCTCAGGGTCACACAGCTAATATGTATCTGATGAAGGTAAATCTTCCTGATTCCAGAGCTCTATCCAGTGAGCAGCCCACCCACCAAGTGATTATATAACATTCGCTAATTATGCATCTACAATATGTATGATAAAAATGAAAAACAGTCCCTGCCTTTACATAGTTTATATTCTGTTGGGAAGGGTAGTGAAAAGTCAAAGTTCAATAATCTTGAAATCAGGGATTCCCCATTAGAATGTAATCTCCTTGAGCGCAGGGTTCAAATTTTTATTTTTTGTCTTTATACTCCCAGTGCCTAGCACAGTGCTTGGCACATACTGGGGACTTGATAAATGCTTGGGTGATTGGTTATTAATTGGAAGAGTCATCCAGCACTACTGACTCTGAGAAATGAAATCTCTCCAATGGAGGTGGAGGGAAGGAAAAAATAAAAATAAAAGGAAAAAGAAAAAATCTTCCTGTTTTGGGAACACTTAATGCAGCAAGGCACTTCTGGTGAAAAACATCTCAAAACTAGTGCTTACTAAATGGTACTTTGACGAACTAAGTGCAAATGAATCATGGACATATGGATTTGGTTTCCTCTCTAAGACACAAGGATTTTGAAATTTGACACAGGGTGGGGAGAGGGTGATAGAAAGTCTGCATCAAAATTTATTTTGACTTCTGCCAGTCTCCAAATGTTTGGAAAGTGTTTTGCTATTTTGCTGATTATAATCACTTGATTTAAGATCATAGAATGTTTATAGCTAAAAAGATCTTGGAAAATCATCCCTTCCAAAACTCTTCATTTTATGGAAGAAAAATTGCGGCCCATAAAGAATAAGCATTTATATAGAACTTACTGTGCGCCAAAGTCTGTGCTAAGCTCTAATGACTTTATGGAAATCAAGAAACAATAAAACAAAAACAAAAGAATGAAAAAATAGAAGACAACTTGAAATATCTCAGTGGAAAAACAAGTGATCTGGAAAATAGATCTGGGAGAGAATTTTAAAATTATTGGACTTTCATGATCTAAAAAAAAAAAAAACCTTTGACATCATCTTTCAAGAAATTATCGAGGAAAACCACCTTGATATTCTAGAACCAAAAGGTAAAATAGAAATCGAGAAATCTGATCATCTCAAGATACCAAAATAATTCCTAGAATATTATAGCCAAATCCCAGGACTCCCAAGTCAAGGAGAATATATTACAAGCAGCCAGGAAAAAGTAATTCAAGTATCTTGAATTAACAGAATAACACAAGATTTAGCAACTTCTGCATTAAAGAGGGCTAGAAATATAATATGATGGAGCTAGGATTACAACTAAGAATCACTTACTCAGCAAAACTGAATATT
Source organism: Antechinus flavipes (assembly GCF_016432865.1). Taxonomy (NCBI): domain Eukaryota; kingdom Metazoa; phylum Chordata; class Mammalia; order Dasyuromorphia; family Dasyuridae; genus Antechinus; species Antechinus flavipes. The sequence goes on along the minus strand of NC_067401.1, from coordinate 471,524,837 downwards.
TCAGGGGGGAATATGGACATTCAATCAAATAGAGGACTTTCAAGTTCAGAATTGATTAGAAAATTTGACTTTCAAATGCAAGATCCAAGGGAAGTATAAAAAGGAAAACAGGAAAGGGGAATCATAAGTAATTTAATAAGCTGTTTATATTCCTACATGGGGAGATGATACTGTAACTCATAAGAACTTTCTCATTATTGGAGCAGTTAGAGGGAGTGTGTGGTACAGCAAATCCAATTTACAAAGACTCAGAGATAGCTCAAATGAAGAATAGAAATACTTATTCTTAGCATCTTTCAAGAAGCGAATATCTCCAGATTAGACTCCAAACCCAGTCTAGAGAGGCTAATTTCCATAGAGATTGAAATGAGTTATCTAGTCGTGACCACAAGAATAATGCTTGGAAGTAACATGAACTTGTTAATTTTGACTTGAATTTTATGATGGTCAGTTTTACAATTGCTTACAACTGTTTACCCTATTTCATTTCCCCAGATAAATTAAATCTCAATCTACTTTAGTTAATGATTTTATAAGAAACCATATAATCCCCTCACAAAGAGATTTGTTTAGAGGTAAGGAATCCATTAACTAGGATAACCAAGGAGGCTGGGTTTACCTCAGGCTTCCTCAACAAATAAAGATTACTCAGTTCACAGATCCCTTAGAATGTCTCCAGTTCATTAATTACTTAGCTTCTTCTAAGAAGTTAAGTAAAGGTCCAGGAGACCAGATATATCTACTAGAGGAGCAGGTCTTTTGTTGTTCTTCCCAGAGCCTTAATGATCAACAGACCTTTGAAATTGGGTCTGGAATTATCAAGTAAGAGGTTTGTTTTGGGATTCTCTTTAAATGACTATTCTTGGGAAGTTCTCAGTTTCCTGTTACACTCAGGGAATATAGATAGAGGACCTAAGTGAAATTTGGATGTGAAGAAATGATATCTAAAATAGAGGAAAGAGAGAGGTAGAATGCTGTAAATCATCTGTCATGAAAGGGGAAGAAAAGAGGGAAGAGATAAGGAAGAGTGAATGAACCTTACTCTCATTATAAATGACTTAAAGAGGGAATAACATTCACACTCAATTGGGCATAGAAATCTATTTTACGCTGCAAAAAAGTAGGAGGGGAAGGGAAAAAGAAAAGGGGAATGGTTATAGGAGTGAAGGAAGTAAGAAACAAAACACCGTTGAAGAATGACAGAGTAAAAGGAGAGAGAGAATAAAATAAATGGGGGAGGAGAGGAAATAGGATGGAGGGAAATATAGTTAGTAATATTAACTGTGAAAAAATGTTAAAGCAAGTTTCTCTGATGAAGGCTCTATTTCTTAAAACATAGAGAGGATCGAGTCAAATTTATAAAAATAAGTCATTCCTCAATTGATAAATGATCAAAAGATATGAAGTTTTCAGATGAAGTAATCAAAGCTATAGCTAAATGAAAAAAAAAACCTCTAAACTCACTATTGATTGGAGAAATTCAAATTAAAACAATTTTGAAGTCCTACCTTATATCTAATAGATTGACTAATAGGACAGAAATGGAAAATATCAAATGATGGAAGAAATGTGGGACAGATGAGACAATAATGCTCGATGGGTGGAGTTGTGAAGTGATTTAGTCATTCTGTAGAATAATTTGGAACTATGTCCTAAGGCTATAAAATCATGCATACCTCTTGACCTAGCAAAACCACTACTAGGTCTGTATCTCCAAAGTCATAAAAACCAAAGGAAAAAAGGATCTATATGTAGAAAAATATAGCAGTTCTTGATGCCCATCATTTGGGAAACGGCTGAACAAGTTGTAATATGTGATTATACTGAGTGCTATAAGAAATGATGAGCAGGATGATCCTGGAAAAACCTGGAAAACTTATATGAACTGATGCAAAGGGAAATGTAATATGTACAAAATAACAGTAATATTGTGAATGATTTAGCTTTTCTCAGCAATACAATTCTGAAGGATTTATGATGAAAAATGTGATCCATCCTCAGAAAGAATACATATTGAAGCATACTTTCTTTTATTTACTTAAATTTTTTTTAAATTTTTACTTTAAACTTTCTTTTTCTTAAGTTTTTTGGTATATTTCTTTCACAACATGTATACAATAGAAATGTTTTGCATGATTACACATATTAAATTGCTTACTTTCATAACGAGGGGAGTAAGGAGGGAAGAAGGGAGAGAATTTGGAACCTGACCTTTAAAAACAAATATTAAAATTGTTTTTATGTATAATTGGAGAAAAATAAAATGCTAAATATATTTTTTAAGAGAACAAATGTCGGGACTGGGAGGGACCTTAGAATAAGGAATGTCAGAATTGGGAGAGAGCTCAGAACAGGCACTTGCAATGAGTAATGTTATGGAGTGAACGTTCAACGGCTCCTTTTTGCTGTTGAAGGTCTTGCCTTCTCAATCCCTAACCTTGGATCACGTCTGTAATCCTCTGCTTTTATTCCCACTCATGTGCTGCTTAAATGAAGCTGGAGAAAATCACAAAACTCAGATGACTGGGTCTGTGACAAATGTATATCTGTGACATAATCTCGACTGGGCGCTCCCTGCAGCAAGGCAATTCTTTTCTGTTCTCTAATCGTTTCACTGTCCCACTTCCCACAGCATGTCATCCTTTCTCAAACCTCTCATAGCTCCCTCTCTCCACATTCTCTAAGATCAGACTCTCCATATTTTTTTCTGAAAAAATTAAGGGGGAGAGGGAGAGAGAAAGACAGGGAGTGGGGACGAATGGTCAACTCCTGTATCTGTACAAGCGTTCCCATCCCATCCCATCTTCTTGAGCTGATCGTTCCTTCTGTCATCCCTACTCTTTCATATATCCTCAATCTTTCCCAAGCCACTCTGCTTAACTGCCTACAAACACGTCTGCCTTCCTGTCCCCACAAAGCCTCATTTTATTCATCCATCTCTTCTACTCACCCTCCTATATCTCTCCTACCTTTTGTGGCTAACTTTCTCCCGAAGGCTGTCTGCAACCCATGTATCCACTTCCTTTCCTCCTTTTTTTGATTCACTGTGTGTTTTCTTTGGCGATCCCCCTCCATTTCTAGACTCTCTCCCTACCTCCTAACTTACCTGGCTGCCTACAGGTCTCAGCTAAAAGTCCAACCTTCCGCTAGAAGCCTTTCCCAATTCTTTTTTACCTTAGTGCCGTCCCTCTGAGACTATCTCCAATTTATCTTGCATGTATCTTGTTAAGTCATTGTTGTTTACATGCTGTCCCCTATTTCCCGTTAGATTATGAGAGTTCTAGAGAAGGGACTGCTTTCCCTCCCTTTTTTTGTGGCGACTAACACATAGTAGGTGCTTAATTGATGCTGGTTGTTTGGCTAGTAGGACAGCCACTGCTTTGTCCATGGTCTAGTATTCCTGGATGTGTGTGTGTGTGTGTGTGTGTCTGTGTGTGTGAGTGTGTGTGACTGAGTGTCTGTCTGTGTGAGTGTGTGTGTGTGTGTGTGTGTGTGTGTGTGTGTGTGTGTGTAAGGGTCTCAGAACAAGAGTCCCTCTTCAGCAGAGAGAGAAAAATGGCTGCTGCTCCCAGCCCACGCACTCCCCCTCCATGACTTGGCTGCTGCTGAATGAATGTTTCCCATTCCTGCTGTCAATCCCCGAGGAGTCCCAGCATCCCGGCCCTGTCCTGCCTGTGCAGCCATAAGCCCGCAATGTCCTCACTGAACCTTTTTGGCTGCTACTGAATGCTTTTCCCCTTCCCTTTTGCTGATACCGGGAGTCACCCCGTGATCGGATCCCTTCTATGGCGCTGGGCTCATTTCTGCCTCCGGCCTCAGGGACCACGTGTGCTCCCACGCTCATGGGTTTGTCCATCACGAGGGACAGTTACGTCCGGTGGGGACCCCCGAGCCCCAGGTACGGCTCCTTTCTCCCAGGTGCCGACGCTGCTGCTGGAACGTTACCAGTAGGCGGTCCCAGCACTCATGAGTCTCATCTCTTTTGCCTCACGGGGGATCAATCAATTGATCAATAACCATCTATGAAGCGCTAGGTATGGACATTTAAAACAGAAGAACAGATGAAGATGGAAAACAGATCGAAAGCACCAGCACCGAGCAAACCTTGGTAAGGGAGGGCAAGCCCGCTACCTCAGCCAGGGAGCTTCTACCTCAGGGGCGAAACCCATCTCCAAGCACGGTTCCAGAGCATCAGAGTCAGGGAGCGGCTCGCCGGTGGGGATTGGGTAGTCGGTGGGAGACAAAGGCAGGCCCAAAGGGTTGTCCTAATTGATGGAGAGGCTGTCGGCCAACATGACCGAGAATTCCAAATGTTTGAAATCCAATAAACCGTCTCCGTGGGGGACAGGGCCAGGGTTTGTGTGGCTTTCTAGGCCTGGTGAGGAGGCTGTCATGGGAGCAGAGCCCAGGGTGTGACAGATGTATCCAAATTGTCACTGGAGGCAATGAATGAGCCGGTCCCTCTAATCGGAGCCATAAGTCCATCTACAGTAAAGTGCATTCCTCATCCCGGATTAGACCACGGAGAAGTGATTCCATGTGGGGAATCCGGCTTTCTGTCTTTCTTTGCCTTCCTCTGGAGACCAGAAAAAAGAGCGCCAGTCACATCATGCTAACCTGAGGATGGGGGGGAGGGGGGAGTATTCCAGTTATTTATTTGATAATCTATTAGAAAAAGAATTCTGCCAGATTGGACACCCATTTATTTGGTGTCCAATTTTAGCATTTGGAGAGAGAGATCTTAAATGTATATTTACAAGGACTCACCAAAAATATCACTTGATAAAATATAAACTCTTCTAAGACAAGAATTGTTTTCTTTCTTTTTTCATAACTCCAGCACCTGGCACACAGTAGGTCTACTTAACAAATGATTATTGGTAGTTTGAGATAAAACCACATGTTCCCACAGATCATAAAGTTGAATAATTTTTGCAATGACCCATGATGAGATGATCATGCCTTCAGGTGCTATCTACATAGGAGACAATTCCGAAAGACTCAGGGTGTAAAATGCAATCTACATCCAGAGAAAGAGCTATGGAGTCTGAATGCACATCAGAGCATGCTATTTTCACTTTTTTTTTCTCGTGTGTGTTTTTTTTTTTTGTTCTGATTCTTCTTCCACAACATGACTAATGTGGAAATATATTTAATATGATTATACATGTATAACCCACATCAGATTTATTGCCATCTTGGGAAAGAGTGAGGGGAGGGAGGGAGAAAAAAATGGAAATCAAAATCTCATAAAAGTAAATGTCAAAAACTAATAAATTAAAAAAAGAAAAAAGTGCTATATAAGTGGCATTTTTAAATGAATTCTAAGTCACTTCTTAATGTGAGCAATATTATGGGGCCTAGATAAGTCCCCGTGATCAGAGTTGTAACTAGGGTGGAATTTCAAGGTGCCAAATTGAAGGAACTAAATTTCAAGTTCATTCATATCACATCTAGTCTTTTTTCAAATGAAACAAATTTTAAATTAATAAAAAAACTATTTTCTCTTCCTTCTACCTCATCCATTGGCAAAGAAAAGAAAAACCAAACTCTCATTGCTAATATTCAAGCCTATCTTGTCCTTTATCATTAGAAATGATGAATCAGAACAGTGAATGCCTTTGGATGATAAAGCCAATTTCATCAATTCCTTTAATTTGCTTCTCCTAGGAGTTCCTATGAGCCATCTTTTCATTTAGCAACTTCTTCCATTCTTTCAGTTTCATTTATTGGAATAAGGTCAAGAATCATATGATTCATTTTTTCCATGATTGGTTATTGGAAAAGAGATTTTTCCATTTAAAGGACTAATGGCTGTCTAAAAACTGAGTAATTCTTTTTTTGTGGTGGTACATGTGTTGTTTATTTTTATTTTTTTCTCAGTTACAGTAAATAACTTTTTTCACTTTTTTTTTAATATTTTGAGTTCTAAATTCTCTCTCTCTTTCCTTTCCCTTCATTGAGAAGGCAAGCAATTTGATATATATTACCATATGCAGTCATGTAAAACATTTCTTTGTTAGACATGTTGCAAAAGGAAACATAGACCAAAAAAGCCAAACAAATCAAGAATAATTAAAGTTTTAAAGAAGTCTGCTTTAATCTGTATTTAAACTCCATCAGTTCTTTCTCTGGAGATAGATAGCTTTTTTTTTTTTTTTAAATCATGAGTGCTTTAGAATTATCTTGGATCATTATATTGTGGAGAAGAGCTAAGTCATTCACAATTCTTCATCTTCAACACTGTTGTTGTTACTGGGTACAAGATTCTCCTGTTTCTTCTTACTTCACTCAGCAATAATTTATGTCCATCTTTCTAGGTTTTTCTATTCCTAAAAAGGCCACGGTCTCCCATTTCATCCAGTCATTCTGATCTATATCTGGCCACTGAACCCAAATGATTCTGGAGGGGAAAGCGGGGCAGGTGATCCAATTTCCTTGCATATCATAATATCATCTCCCCAGTGTCAGGATTCTCTTTGAGAACCAAGGACAATTAAGAAGTGCAACAGTATTCCGTAACAATCACATACCATAACTTGTTCAGCCCAATTGATGGGCATTTCCTCAATTTCTAATTCTTTGCCACCACAAAAAAGAGCCACTAAAACATTTTTATATACATGGATCCTTTTTCTTTGATCTCTTTGGGGCACGGATTTAGTATTGCTGGATTTAAGGGTAGGCAGAGTTTGATAGCCCTTTGGGCAGAGCTCCAAATTGCTCTCCAGAATGGTTGGATCAGCTCACAACTCCACCAACAATGCACCGGTGTCTATATTTTCTCACATTTTCTTTAACATTTGTCATTTTTCCTTTCTGTCCTATTAGCCAGTCTGATAGATGTGAAGTGGTACTTTGAGTTGTTTTAATTTGCATTCTTCTTATCAAGAGTGATTTGGAGTGTTTTTCAAATGACTAAAGATAGTTTTAATTTCTTCTGAAAACGGTCAGTTCACATTCTTTGACCATTTATCGATTGGGGAATGACTTGTATTCTTAAAAATTCGTCTCCCTGTGTCAATTCCCAGCCCTCTCAAAGCTGAGTAATTCCTAAGCATCCTCCACTCTCTTTCCAACCAGGATGAGCCTCCAAACAGAAATAGAAGGGAATACACAGGAAAGAGCACTGTTCCTCCTCCCCACCTTTACTCTGTGAATTCATGAAGAATTCATTTTCAAGAAGTCAGGCCACTGTAAAGCAGACATGTGCCCATAGAAAGTGCAGGTAGGGAGAACCGTGGACAGATTGGAGATGAGAATTGGATGGGATTGGAGAGTTCATGGCAACCTGTGGAGCAAAGGAAACCACAAAACGCCTTGGATGCCTCCAGCCCCGGTCTCCCATGGTCCGACTTGGAGAATGGAGCAGCAGCTAAAGCATCCGGGAGATGGGGGCGGCTCGTATGATTCTCTGCCGTGCCTGAGATGCCAGGGGAAGGGGAGGAAGGTCCCCAGTGTGTTTGGTTGTTCCCTTATGTGGAACTATGGGAGGATACAAACAGGACAGGCAGGCTGAATGGTTACCGTCTGAACTGGGGGAAACAGTCACATGGCTGAGATCACCCAGTTATGTGGGTCTTACCTGAGGGAACACTGGGTGAGCTCCATCACCTCCTGGTTTATGCTCTTTGATTCCAGTTGCCTTTTGTTGTACTTTGTGGTACATGGGTGTTTATTTTGATTTTTTCTCAGTTACACATAAATAATTTTTTCACTTTTGTGTGTGTTTTTTTTTAATATTATGAGTTCTAAATTCTCTCCCCCTCTCTCTTTCCTTTGGCGATTTGGCCCCGCTTGGAGACACCCCGATCATGAGCTTCCTTCAAGGGGACACAGACCCCCGGTTCTTAGAGGGATTCAGGTCTGAGTGACCAAGCAGGCCCAACTCTTGTCTCCTCCAGCCCACTACTCTTGGCCAAATAAACCTGCATTTAAGAGTATCTCTGCCTCGGCTCTCCCAGGCTCCACTCCCAGGGATTTCTACCCAGGGAAAAAAAGAGTTAACATCTCCTGCTTCCACGAGGGTATTGAGTGGGCGTCTCTCACCCACAGCCCTGAGTTTTAGAGGTGCCCCAGGACTTTCTGAACGCCCTGGATTTATAGCTAAGGCCCTGCCCAGGGAGATGGCTTAGCTCATAGCACATTCTGTAGCCATGATTTGATGCAGGAGGGAAGAACGGAGTTGGAACAGGATTTGGCTCCTCCCCAGACACCTGTATGAGGCAAAGTTCAGCTGGAGGGAGATGCTGTTACTCATCCTACTGGCTCAGGCCGCGGGGGTGACTTCACTGCTGGAAAACCAGATCTAAAAGTGCATGGTGTCCAAAGGTAAGAGCAGGAAACCCGTTGGGATTTCAGTGGTTCCAGAAAAGGCCTCAAAACAGATGAGCTCGAACTTGGTACAAGATATCTCATGAGCCAGGCTGCTGAGAAGACAAATTCTAGCTGGGGCGGGGAGGGGGAGGGCAGGGAGGGGATTGTCAAGTCCTCTGCCATTGGCTGCCCAGGAACTAATCAGGAGCCTAGGCTGGGGCATCGCCATTTCAAAGAATGCAAGAAATACAAAATGTTAGAACCAGAAGGGGATTTAGTACATAAAGTGTCGCTGCTTGGAGGGACCTTCAAAAGAATGTCAGAGCTTAGAGAAGAGAATGAAAGAGCTGGGGAGGGGGCTTAGAACAGGGGATGGCAAAGCTGAGGAGGGGTCTTAGAACAGGGGATAGCAGAGCTGGGGAGGGAGCTTAGAACAGGGGATGGCAGAGCTGGGGAGGGGGTCTTAGAACAGGGGATGGCAGAACTGGGGAGGGGGCTTAGAACAGGGGATGGCAGAGCTGGGAGGGAGCTTAGAACAGAGGGTGTCAGAGCTGGGAGGGGTCTCAGAACAGGGGATGGCAGAGCTGGGAGGGCTTTAGGGCAGAGAATGATAGCTGGGGAGGGGGCTTAGAACCGGGACTGTCAGAATTAGGAAACACTTTGGCATATAGAGTATCAGAGCTTAATCACATTCTTCTTAACAAATCACATTAGTGGAACTATCCCGAGTTCCATCTTATTAATTTATTTTGGTTTTATTGATTTCTTTTCTTTTTCTATCACTTTCATTTTTGATGTCTCCCTTTCTTTCATCTTCTCCCTTCTCCCCTCCTGCTTCCCAAAATGATCCTTTCCTTGTGGCAAAGAAAAAAATAAAACCAGTTTCCACATTAGCCGTGTCAGCATATGTCACATTTCATATCCACACTTCCCTGACTCTCCAAGGAAGGGTGGGAGGTTTATTCCCTTGTTATTTCTGTGAGCCGGAGACTTATTGGCTCTTTCATGGAGAAGGAAACTAACACTTCTGGAGTTAAATGTTTTCCCAGATCACCCAGCTGGCCAAGATCAGAGCTGGAATTTGGACTCATCTCTCCTGACTGCAAATCTAGGCCTCTTTTTATGGCGCTGCACAGCTTCTCCTTCAGGAAAATAATGTTGAAACTCTAGACCATTAGAGATCATCTGCTTCATCAATTAATTCATCAATGAGAATTTATTAAGCCCCTACTATGTGCCAGTCATTATTGCTGCTAAGTGTTGAGATACAAAAAGGAGCAAAAACAGTCCCTGCCCTCAACAAGCTGGGACTCCAACAAGACAAGGACTTTTCCTGATGCCATTGTCTTCCTCGTGGCAGTGGTCGTCCTGATGTGTGCTCTTCTTTGGGGTCAGAGTTCTTCACTGTGTCTCACTTCCTAAGCCTGAGTCTCGGCTCCTTTGTTTGGGTGCCCCCTCACCCTGTCCCCCCAACCGGGGTCAGTGACTGTTGATTCTGGACATTTCCAGCTTTGGCGGCCCCACAGAACTAAGACCTCAAGGTTTCCAAGTAGATGCTGGTTGTTGAACAGGAGGTAATTTCTCAGTTGAAGAACCTGGACGTATTAGAGAGAGAGAGAAGAGAGAGAGAGAGAGACAGACAAAGACAGAGAGAGAGACACAGAGAGAGAGACAAAGACAGAGAGAGAGAGAAAAAGAGAGAAAGAGAGAGAGAGAGAGAGAGAGAGAAAGAGAGAGAGAGAGAGAAAGAGAGAGAGGAAGGAAGGGAGGGAGGGAGGGAGGGAGGGAGGAAGAGAGAAAGAGGGAGGGAGAGAGGACAAGAGCTGTTTTCAAATAGCAATTGGTGATTAGAACACAGGACTTAGACTTGGGCAACCTGAGTTCAAATTCTGTCTCAGATATTTAGAAGTTGTGTGACTCTTAGCAAGTCCCTTAATTTCTATTTACGTCAGTGTTCTTATCTGTAAAATTGGGATAATAATAGGACTAACCCCTCATGAGAAAAGGAGATATTTGCAAAAAGCTTTGCAAACCTTGAAATGCTATGCAAATGTTAGAAATAGCCAGTACAAAGTCAGGGAGCCTGGAGATGGAGGGTTTGAGATCTGTGGAGTTTCCATTAGGTGAGTATAGCTGGTTTTTGAGTAGGAGAGGAGAAGAGACAACTGTAGAGGGGGCTGGGTCATGAAGAGCTTTATATGGCTAAAAGAGGCATTTATATTTGATCCTGGAGACACTCATGCTCTTTGGTGGGAGTGTAGGGGTGTGACATGTCATCCTGTTCTTCATGTAATCCTGACCACCACGGCCCCCACTGCCTGGAGACCAACTAAATTACATTCCACCCTTTTCCCAGAGTCCTCTGGACCCTTAAATGGTTTTGTGGATATCCCCTCCAGCCCAATTCCATTTAACCACTTAACAGTCAAGTCAGTTCTTATGAAGAAATATTTACTTGGAAGGTATAATCACAAATATGCAAACTTACTCTTCAACACGTGAAACTTAATTCCCCACCCCTAGTCCCACATCATACTCTGGGGAGGGTGAGGGTGAGGGTGAGATCCACAGCTTAGCTCAGTTTCTAGTCTCAAACCCACCTTGGACTTGCGTTCTAACACCCCAGTTTCTCTGGGCTTCCTTGCTGGAATGGCTGGCTGCAACATCCCAACTGGAATTCTGGCTTCAAAGGTGCCGGGTCCAGCAGAGATTCTCACTAGCACTTGAAATTAAGAAGGAACAACCAATCACCAAAGAGACACTGTAGGCTTATTTCTCATAATCAGGACAAAAAGGGGGATGCTATTCCTCTTTCCAGTTCGGTTCATGATGTCCCTTTTGTGGGTAAACTATGGGTACTCTTCCCCCACAAGATGCCATCAGGAAAAAACTTCACAGGAAGGAGAGCAAGACTAACTCAGTATGGCAGCCTCAAAAATACAGTCAAAGGAAGCTACTGCCACCCATGTGGCGGAGGATGCAGGTGATATAGGAACGCTCCAAGGTCCCATTATTTTTAGGAAAATCATTTTGGACCTGAGTGGAGGATGGACCAGAGTGGGTAGAGACTTGAAGGACAGAGACTAGCTAGAAGGTTATTTCAGGAGTCCAGCTGAGAGGTGATGAGAGTCTGGAGTAGGATGGTAACTATATGGGAATGTATTTGAAAGATGGTCTGAAGGAATAAACAAAAAGAATTGGCAACGGAATGGAATATGTGGAAGGAGTAAGAGGGGGACTTGAGTCTGGGTGATTGAGAGGAAGGTGGATCCCTCAACAGTAACTGGGAAGTTCAGGAGAGAGAAGGATATTGGGGGAAAATATCATGAATTCTGTTTGAAAGATGTTGAGTTTGGGAGCCAAAGGAACATTCAGCTGGAGATGTCTACAAGGCACTGAGTGATGGATGACTGTAGTTCAGGAGAGATATTGTCCAGAAAGCTGAGGATCATCTCTACAGAGGTAACAGTTGAACCTGTGGGAGCGGATAAAATCACCAAGAGAAAGAGCATCGAGAGAAGAGGGCCAGGGATGGAGGTTTGGGGGCCGTGCCCGGATAGCTGGAGTGGTCGGGATGAAGAGTGGTCGGGAGACCAGAGAGAGTTTTCGGTGTCACAAAAATTGAGAAAGGAGAGAGGGGGATCGAGAGACCGCAGGGCAGTTGGGAAGGATGAAAACGAAGAAGAGGATGAGGGATTTGACAATCGAGAGATCCCCAGTAACTTTGGAGGAGCACTTTGTGTGGAATGAAGAGGTCAGAAGCCAGATGACAGGACTGAAAGGAGAGTGGGGAGAGAGGAAGTGGAGACATCTGGAGTAGAGTCTCCAGTTTAGCCCCAAAGGGGAGGAGAGATACAGATGACTGGCACTTGTAGAGGCTGAAACTCTTGAGTCGATGCACTAAGTCGGTTCAAGCACTTGAGACTAACTACCGATTGGACAATACTCTCTGGGCATGTGCTTGGGGAATGGCCCTTCCCACTATCCTGTGCTGGCTCGATGATTGTTGTATACAGAGAATCGTGGGAGGGACTGAGGGATGGAGTAAGACGAGCCAGGGTCACTCTCTGGGTGGGAGACAAAGAAGGAAGGTTGTGGAGATTCTGCTTCCATCCAATTCAATCCTATCCCTAAAGACCAAGAATAAAGACTAAGGACTTTTGCTTGTCCTGACTTTGGCTGATTCTAGGATATCCAGGGGGCTAACGTGGTCATCACAGGCACTGGTGGAAGGCAGCTGGGGGTTAGGGGATGGCTTATTTACACAGAACCATCTATATATTCCATTTCTACTGTTTCTCTCGGTATCCTATATTTAGTGGCGGGGCTGAGAGGGGAATCTTCATGCAGGAAATCCAAAAACTGGACTTTTAAAAAACTCAAACACTAATGAATTTCTCTTTTCTTCACAGAAGGCTCAGAAACATCTCTGTATCTCTATATCTCTATTTATTTATTTTATAATTTTCAAACACTAACCTTAGCTAAGTTAGCAGATTGCCATGGGATGAGAAATGAACATGGGAAAGCTGAGGAAGAGGAGGTAGTAAATGCCAAGTATTTTACAAAGCTTAAATTCCTTTTAGAAAAGGGAGCTTTTATTAGTGAGAAGGATTAGGAGCATGCTGCTAGGCCATTGGTAACAGAGAAGAACATTCAGGCTTGGTGGAGAGAAAAACTAACAATCAAAGGCCTGGGGAAGATGAAGAGCTTGTTATTCCTTGCACACAATGTTTCATATCCAGACTCTGCGCATTTGCACCAGCTGTTCCCCATACCTGGGATAATCTCCCATCTCATTTCCATTTCCAGCTTCTGTTGAGTCTCAGCTAAAATCCCACCTTCTACAGGAAACCTTTCCCAGTTCCCTTTAATGCTGAGGCTTCCCTCTGTTTGTTAATTCCAGCTTATCATGTGGAAGTTTGTTTGTGTAGACTTGTTCCCATGTCATCTCTGCCATTATACTGGAAAAGCCGGGATTGATTTTTTTGGCCTTTCTTTGCAACCCCAGCAGTTGACCCAGGGCCAGATACACAGTGGGTGCTCAATAAATATTTGTTAAGCTGCCTTCACTTGTTGACTTGTCGGGTAAGTTGTGGATGCTATTCTTCTTCTTGGGTAGGGTAGACTACATGGCTTCTTAAGCTTCTTTAAATGTGCAATTCTGTGAATTTGTTAGAGCTCCAACTGCTTTATCTTACAAATAAGTCAACTGAGGCCCAGGATTGAAAGTCAAGTCACCAGGTACTTATTTATTTTATTTTTCGCTGAGGCATTTGGGGTAAAGTGATTTGCCCAGGGTCACACAGCCAGGAAGTGTTAAGTGTCTGAAGCCAGATTAGAACTCAGGTCCTCCTGACTTCAGGGCTGGTGCTTCATCCACTGCGCCACCTCGCTGCCCCCACCAAGTACTTATTAAGCACATATGATATGTCAGGTATTGTGGTAAGAGATGAAGATGCAAACAGAAGAGAAAAAGATAGTTCTTGCCCTCAAGGAGCTTACCTTCCAATGAGGGAAGACAAAAAAAAAAAACGGTGATGAAAAGTGTTGGGGAGAGGAAGGTGCCTTCTTGGTAATTGGTGGTGAGAATCTGAGGGTGAGAAGTAGAGCTGGGAGAGGGATGAAAGATACCTGGCTTCAAAAGTGGAGGTCTGGGGAGCATTCATCATAAATAGAATTTATTAGAATTATTATTAATTATTAGGATTCACAATAAATAATTATGCCAGCTAGAATTCTCCTTTCTCGATTTTTAAAGACTTATAGAATAGGGTGCTTTATTCTCAACAACACTGTGAGGTAAAGAGTACAAAAGTAATAAGAATTAATAATAATAATTATTCTTATTTTATAGATGATGAAAGTGTGGTGAAGAGAAGGCAGTGATGCTTATAGTCTCCAGCTAATTCTTGGGAAAGCCAGGATTTGAACGTGCATCTCCTGGGTTTGAGACTAAGCTTTTTCCATTGAACAGGGATTGGAGCTATGATTTAGAAGGTGCTGTATGGAGAAGGAGTCTGGGGGTTGGGGGGGAAACTTTGTTTTGTGTTGTAGGGAAAGGTTGAAAGGTGGAGGTTTGAGAGCTGGGAAGGAAAAAAAATGTGATCTTGAGCCTTGATCAGTCAATTCAAAATCACTTATTGAGTACCTAGAATGCTCACAAGATCTCTGCCTCCTCTCACGTCTAAAGCCTGTCCCAACTCTGACATTCCCTGTTCTCGGGTCCCTCCCAGCCCTGACATCCCCTGTTCTAAGCCCCTTCTCAGCTCTAATATTCCCGGTTCTAAGCCCTTTCTCAGCTCTGACACTCCCTGTTCTAAGCCCTTTCTCAGCTCTGACACCCCCTGTTCTAAGCACCTTCTCAGCTCTAATATTCCTGGTTCTAAGCTCCCTCCTAGCTCTCATATTCACAGTTCTAAGATCCCTCCAAGTTCTGATATATTCCAGCCAGGTATCCTGAAGGCCTACTCCCAAGGATTCTGAGTTTGGGTATTCCTTGAGTCTATAATTAATTCTCCCCTGGTTCAAGTTCAAAGTCCTAAGGATATATCAAGGCCCAAAGGTTCCAGAGAAGGGAGTTCTCCTTTGGGAACCACATGCTTTGAGAAGATTGCCAGGTTTGTGCTCTGCATTTCTATTTTTTCTTTAAATAAAATTCCTTTTTTTTTTGGTGGGGAGGACAGAATGAAGGCCTTCATTCTGCCCCAACCATCACTGGCTCTCGGTCGCTCACTGGACATAAAGGCAGATTTATTTTGAAAAGTGCCAACCACTTGGAAATACACCCTCCATGGCCCATAAATTATGTCCTCCCTCCCTCCCTCCCTCCCTTTCATCACCTTCTCCCCCACCAAGCTCTGTCCGGCGTCCCCGTCCCCGTGAACAGAACCTGCCCCAGCTGCTACCGTGCTGGGCTCTCGGTGTCTCCCTTCTCAAGGAGGTCGCCTGTTTGCTAGACTCATAAATTGCCTGTGAAAAGTGTTTCATTATTCAGTGTGGGAGACATGGAATATCTGAGCTGTATTTCATGAAAATTTCCCTCTGGGCCCGGGCTCCGAGCAGGTAACATTTCTCCTTTCAAGGAAACCCCTGAAAGCCATCCTTGGGATTAGGCCCTGGAAAACAAATTGGAATTGAAAGGGGCCCTGCTGACCCCTTTCATGTTTGGGGTGATTAGCCGGGGTCCTGGCAGCCAGGCCTGCACCAAAGGGGTCTTTATTCAGCTTCGAGGCGGGATGTGAGGAAGGAATGCAAACATGGCGCCTTCCCCAGCACCTGAGGCTTGTGGGAAAGGGAGAAATGGGGCAGCATCCTTAGAAAGAAAACCAGAGGCCCTCGGGAGCCAGAGGTCCAGGTCTTTTCCCTCCAATAACCTTCCCTTTCTTCCCAGCTTTGAACACAGCTGCCATTTCGGGGTCACTTAGGAAGGGTCCATACACTAGCCCTCATTAAGCTGTGAATGACCAGTAACGTTAGAGTCTCTGAATGGAGGTGTAGAATCCTGCCTCATAAAAGTGAGGGTCAACACTCCTACAAGTCCGGCATTAGATTGGAGCTTTTCGGGAGAAGAGTCTGTCTTTTGGCTTTCTTTGTGCCCTGAGTGGGCCAGGGCTCCTGGAACAGACTAAGTCCTCAAACCACTGATTGAGTGAGATCTTAAGGGAGTGATGACCTAAGCCAAGCATATAGAGCTCTAGTGGTGGAGACATGAGACATCACAGAAGGTCAGTGAGGAAAGACATTTGTGCAGGGACTAAAGCGCTGAGAAGTTGGAAGCTAAGTGGAGGCTGGAGTCACCTCCCATGAAGCCATGGAAGTGAGGACCAAAGACAGACCTTCGGTGAAGGGGGCTCATATTTATTAAGAGACTAGAGAAAGAAGGAGCTTGGGAACCAGCACCACCGTCAGGACAAGACCACGAGAATGTGGCGTCACAAAAGCCACAGGTAGAAATAAAAATGGCTGTAGAGTGCTTTACCTCTGTTATCTCATGGGATTCACCCAATGATCCAGTGCCATGATTATCCCCATTTTGTTGATAGGGGAATTGAAGCTGAAAAGGCATTTGTTAACTACCTATTATATTCCAGGAATTGTACTAAGCACGTAAAAAAAATTACCTTATTTGATCCTCACAAAACCCTGGAAAGGGGGTGCTATTGCCATCCCCATTTTACAGATAGGAAAACTGAGACTGAAAAGGAGAGCAACATTAATTGCTTACCTGCTATGTTCTAGGTACTGTAGTAAACACTTAAAAAATAGGACCTTATTCGATCCTCTTAAGAAATTGGGAAAAGAAATTTTAAGTTCAGGAAACCAAGGCAGGTTGAAATTAAGAAATTTACCCAAAATCACAGAGCTAGGATAGGATTCAAATTCAGGTCCTCCTGATTCCCTACAAAACACCCTGCCTAATGCTCTAGTTAACTGGAAAAGGAGTGTGCCAAGAGTTATATCAAGGTCATGTCATATAGCTGGAGTGGTACAGTGACATTCAGCAAGATGTAGGCAGTACCAGAAGAATATCTCCATCACATCGGATAGTTCTTCAAAGATTTATTGGGTGTTGCTAGGTGACCTTTTTCATTATTTCTCTTAAGATGTTGACCTTTTGTTCCTCCAGGTGAGTTTTATTATTTCTGAGTTTTATATAGTAACACTCATTATGAAAGGAATGGCATGGATGAGGCAATGAGGTGGTCTTTAAAGAGACCTGGTTATGGCTGAAATAACCTGATCAATCACCTGGGATCATTCCAGGTGATTGATTAAGGCTAATTTTCCAAAGAAGGATCTGACTGGTCCCCGAGCTCTCAGTCCTTACTCCTAGACCAGAGACAGATGTTGTTCTTGTCCTGGGCCCCTAGCTCAGCTGTGTTCACTTAACATCGTCTCTTTTAAAAAATTTAATTTTTTTCAGGTCCAAATTCTCTCCCTCTCAACCACATCCCTACTTTGCTTCGTTGAGAAAGCAAGAAAAATAAAAGCCCTTGTTACAAACATGTATAATCGAGCAAAACGAATTCTCCCATTGGCCGTATCCAAAAATTATCTAAATCTGTTCTTTGAGTTCATCAACTTGATATCAGAAGATAGTTAACATGGACCTTTACATCTGGAAAAAGAAACTCAGGGGCCACAAATGAGTCTTTTCTTTCCATCTTGGTCTCAGTTTGCATGCTTCCGTCAACAGGGAGCTCATTCACTTATGGAAGCATTGAGAGATGCAGGATCTCAGAAATGGAAACTACTGGGTCCCACTCCTCCACCTCAACCCCCACTAGTGAATGGATCCCTTATGCAATAAACCTTTGTTCAAACACCTGCAGTGATGGGAAAATGGGGAACTGATGAGCACAGGAAGTAGCTGAAGGC
This sequence comes from Antechinus flavipes, assembly GCF_016432865.1. Classification (NCBI taxonomy): domain Eukaryota; kingdom Metazoa; phylum Chordata; class Mammalia; order Dasyuromorphia; family Dasyuridae; genus Antechinus; species Antechinus flavipes. The sequence continues at coordinate 471,507,140 of NC_067401.1, read as the reverse complement.
CCTGATGAGGAATCCAGTCCAATCCCAATGGAAGTCTTCCAACAGGAAATGGATAACTTAGGTTGTAGTGTGGATTCTCCTGGGACAGGATGGACAACATGGCCATTGAGGACTCTTCCAACTCTATAAACCAGGACACTGTGTAGTGGAAAAAGCATTAGGAATAAGTCAGAGGACCTGGAATCAAATTTTACTTTCTCAATCTGTTATGTATGACACTGGTCAAGCTGATCCCCTTTGTTGGACCTCAGCCTCCTGCTCCGTACAGTGAGAGGACTGGGTTGGGCGGCTTCTTCTAGTGATCACCTAATGGTCACTTCCATTTGTAGGGTTCTTTGTCTTTATTCCCCCAACCAAGGGATTTGCTGGAGTCAATTCAGTTGTTGGGTTTTTTAGTGTGAGCATTTACACCTTGGAAATCAGCAGCTGGGCTTGGTGGATTGTTTTGTTGCTTGTCTAGACTTGAGAAAATAATGGAAAATTATTAAGAAATCAGATTAAACTTAATCCTGAATGAATTTTTTGCTTTTTTGGTCTTTTTTAGAGAAGCAGTTATTAAACAGTTGCTGGTGTGTCCCTGGAGGTAGAGAGTACAGATGTGAAGGAGGCAGGGCTGCAGAGGAGAGAAGAGCTCCCCATTGTCACAGAGAAGGTAAATGCGAGCTGCAATTTCAAGTCAAGTTGCCTCATTCTAAGCCATGGCAAACACCTAAGTGCTGCAGTCACTGGGATGGAGACAAGTTCTCTCTATCCTTCTCTTGCCTCTGACCAGGATGGCATCCCTCTCCCACCCTCGCTGCGGCCCCCTATCTGCTCATCTTTGGTAGTTACCCTGTCACCACTTTTGGGACGGGGCTTCCTGGGTCTGAACCGGAGGAGAGATAACTTTCCTGAGGCGAATAAAACGCTGGTCATTTCCATCCACACATGGCTCCCATTCTCCCCTCTCCCCCTGTGGTTTCTGGAAAAATCAAAAGATAAGGGGGGAAAACCCAGCTGCCAAGTCCGTTAACGATGTATGTAATGCAGTGTTAACATGGGCGATTAGCTGGACAGCACCCAGCCTCCTGCCAAAACAAACCCTCCCGGATCAGCTGGGTCTGGAAATGTCTCCGCCCGGAGCAGGCTGGGGGAGAAGGTGGCCTTCAGGGCCTGGAGTCTGGGAACAATTATCTCTAACAGGGTGATGGGGATGGGCAGCTGCGAATTTCCTTTAGGGGCACAGGGATGAATGGGATCTATTCTCCGTGTTATGCCCTGCTCTCCATTGGACTCCATCTGAAGTTAATAAGCATCTATTAAGTACCTATTGTGTGCCAGGCTGTCCTAAGCACGGGAAATACAGAGAAAGGAAAAACCAGCTGGAGGATTATGTTCCATTTGGGCCCTGAAGTTTGGAAAGATTCACAAGCGTGGAATCGGGTACTTGTGGAGCCATGAGGACCCGAGGAGCCTGAAGACCATCCCAACAACCCAGAATGTGCCCGGGGCTGAAAGGGACCTTAGTGGCTATAGACAGACAGACAGACAGACGTGGGGTGGGAGGAACCGAGCTGGGGTTCAGGCTTCTGAAGAACCTGAGGTGAAGGATAGGAAGTGTCCTATCCAAGAGAGTAAGCAGTAGGGGAGATGGGAACCCACTACCACTCTACAGTTAGTGTTTCTGAGACTGCAGAGAGGGAAGGATGAGGGGGCCAGAGAGAGAGAGAGAGACACTGGGCTCATTAGGAAAGAAAACCAAGGTAAAGAAAAAGAGTTCCTGTTTCTGAGGGGCAGCCAGAGGCCCTCGGTCTCCTCTTGCTCCGTGTGGTCACTCCCATGTTCGTATGAGGATAACTGGGCTTGATGCAGCAGCGAAAGGTGTCCAAGATGCTTGGATCGTCATTTTCACATTTGCTACTTAGCCCAGATTTAATTGATGTTTGTTGAATGACCATGAAAAAGCTGTGAGAGAGATGATGCAGTTCTTCTTCCTGTTCTCCTGGTTGACACGACTGGGGCTCTTTTATCTATTTATTTCCAGGGTCTGGCACCTAGCTTAGCTGAGGACTGTTGAATTGAGCTAAATGACCAACGGGGTTGTAGAGCTGAGAGACAGGCGGCCCCAGGACCAATACTTCCCTTCCTCTCTGACTCCTTGTCCTGCCCTCCATGTTTCTTCAGGAGAGCTTTGGACCATGTGGGCGAGATCAGACCTAGGTCTTGAATCCCAGGTCAAGCCTCCATTTCTAGCCTTTGGGGCTCACAGCTTATCTTCCTTCCAGGCGGTTCCTGGGGGACGGTGATTTGGACTCACATACAACTAGACATGCAGACAAACATGCACATGCACACGGATGTACCCCGCCCATTCACGCTTACATACATGCATCCTCCTCGCTCTCACAGACATTAACACATGTACAGAAACACGCACACAGGCCAGCTTCCCTCCAGCCCCACCCCCTCCCCCAGGCTACGAAAATATCATATTCTGAACCGAAGTAAGGTAATGAAAAACAGAAAAAAAGTGTTTCGTGTGAAATCTGAACCACATGTTGAGGAGAAATCACCACATGCTCAGGGGCCAGGCTCTCCTCCCTTCCTTACCCCCTCCCCTCTCCCCAGGCAGAGTGTTGCTTTTCCTCCATCAGCTGAGGATGCCCTTGCACAGAGAAGGTCCACAGAGAACAGGACCAGAGAGTTTAGCTTAATCCCCTTCATTTTACAGAGAAAGAACGGAGACACAGAGAAGGGAAAACACTGGCTCAAGACCTTTGGGTAAATGAGAAAAAAAATCATTATTAAATGCTTAAACGGTGACAAATAGAGTACTGAAAAAAATGAGACAGTCTCTGATCTCAGAGAACTCATACACTGTTTGGGGAGAGAGTAGAGATAAGCACTCAATTTCAGGAAGGATGAAAACCTGGCAGATCGAATGGCAAGGGTAAGGGTTCTTGGAATGGACCAACAGGACTTTGGCTTCTGGATATTCCAGTGGCGGGGCAGGTGCCAAGGCCTGGTGGTCCTCTGGTCATGGTGATTTCCAGTTCCTCCAAATGAGAAGAGCAGTAATATTGCTCTTCTCAGCCAGTCAATTCATGGGGTCCAAAGAGGGACAAAGCAGAAAGTAAAGGGGCATCCTAATACAAATCTCCCATTTGAAGGAAGAGGAAATGTAAGGCTAGAAAACAAGTACAAGTAATTTTTCTAAGATCATGTAGCTCAGAAGTAGAACAACTAGTATTTGAACCCAGGATCCCTAGATCCAAACTTAGTATGCTTTTTGTGAATCCATTTATAGTTGAGTGGGATGGAGAGTTTCTGAAGTCCGAAGAAAAAGAAGGGAGTTGTCGGGGAGAAGACTCCCAACCAATGTCCTCATGGAGAGGGCTGTGATCACAAGATCATTTCTATCTTGAACTACATCAAATAGATAAGATGAGAGAAGACCAACAGCAATGAAGATAATAACAACTCACATTTTCATGGCATGTTAAGGTTTACAGCTTTTTAAAAAAATAAATAAAATTGATAACCCATTAGCTAATTTAGTTAAAAAAAAAGACAGGAGAAAACTAAATTGTTAGTATCAAAAATGAAAAAAGTGAATTTGCAACTAATAAAGAAGAAATAAAAATAATTAGGAACTATTTCACCCAACTTTATGCCAATAAAATTGACAATCTACATGAAATAGGTGAATTTATAAACATAGAAGTTGTCCAGATTAAAAGAGTTGGAAACAATATTTAAATAACCTTATCTTAGGAAAAATAAATTGAACAAGGCATAAATAAATTTCCAAAGAAAAAGAGCCAGGAGCAGATGGATTTGCAAGCAAATTTTATCAAACATTTAAAGAACAAGTAATTCTAATACTACATAAGCTATTTTTAAAAATAGAAAGAATCCTACCAAATTCTATTACACAAATATGGTCATGATACCTAAGTCAAAGAGAGTAAAAACAGAGAGAATTGTAGAGCATTTTCTCTATTGAATATTGATGTAAAACTTCTAAAAATATTAGCAAGAAATCTATGGTAATATAGCAGAAAGGCCATACAGTATAATAAGGCCAGATTTATACAAGCAATGCAGAGTTGTTTCAATATTATGAAAACTGCAAACATAACCCAATTAATAACAGAAGCAACAAAATCCTGAGATTATTTTAATAGATTCAAAAAAGGCTTTTGACAAAACACAGCACCATTCCTGTAAAAAGAAACCACTAGGAACCTAGGATTAATGGAAATTTTCTTAAGTATCTATCTAAAACTAAGAGTGAATGTTATCTGTGCAGTGAATAAGTTAGAAACCTTTTCAGTAAATTCGTAGGTAAAACAAGGATATTTATTATCACCATTGCAATTAAATATGGTACTAGAAATGTTAGCTATTGTGGTGACAAGAAAAATAAATTAAAAGATTAAACACAAAGAAAAAAGAAACAAAGTCGTATTTTTTTTTCATTTTATGCACCTTACTTTAAGAACACTGGAAAATATTAAAAAAAAAGACAGGAGAAAACTAAATTGTTAGTATCAAAAATGAAAAAAGTGAATTTGCAACTAATAAAGAAGAAATAAAAATAATTAGGAACTATTTCACCCAACTTTATGCCAATAAAATTGACAATCTACATGAAATAGGTGAATTTATAAACATAGAAGTTGTCCAGATTAAAAGAGTTGGAAACAATATTTAAATAACCTTATCTTAGGAAAAATAAATTGAACAAGGCATAAATAAATTTCCAAAGAAAAAGAAGGGAGTTGTTGGGGAGAAGACTCCCAACCAATGTCCTCATGGAGAGGGCTGTGATCACAAGATCATTTCTATCTTGAACTACATCAAATAGATAAGATGAGAGAAGACCAACAGCAATGAAGATAATAACAACTCACATTTTCATGGCATGTTAAGGTTTACAGTTTTTAAAAAAATAAATAAAATTGATAACCCATTAGCTAATTTAGTTAAAAAAAAAGACAGGAGAAAACTAAATTGTTAGTATCAAAAATGAAAAAAGTGAATTTGCAACTAATAAAGAAGAAATAAAAATAATTAGGAACTATTTCACCCAACTTTATGCCAATAAAATTGACAATCTACATGAAATAGGTGAATTTATAAACATAGAAGTTGTCCAGATTAAAAGAGTTGGAAACAATATTTAAATAACCTTATCTTAGGAAAAATAAATTGAACAAGGCATAAATAAATTTCCAAAGAAAAAGAAGGGAGTTGTCGGGGAGAAGACTCCCAACCAATGTCCTCATGGAGAGGGCTGTGATCACAAGATCATTTCTATCTTGAACTACATCAAATAGATAAGATGAGAGAAGACCAACAGCAATGAAGATAATAACAACTCACATTTTCATGGCATGTTAAGGTTTACAGTTTTTAAAAAATAAATAAAATTGATAACCCATTAGCTAATTTAATTAAAAAAAAGACAGGAGAAAACTAAATTGTTAGTATCAAAAATGAAAAAAGTGAATTTGCAACTAATAAAGAAGAAATAAAAATAATTAGGAACTATTTCACCCAACTTTATGCCAATAAAATTGACAATCTACATGAAATAGGTGAATTTATAAACATAGAAGTTGTCCAGATTAAAAGAGTTGGAAACAATATTTAAATAACCTTATCTCAGGAAAAAAAAAAAAAAGAAAATCCATCTCTAACAAGTAAAATGAATCAAAGTGGCCTATTCCCTAATGTCCAGAATTCAGTGAACCCCATTGTTTCTGGGAGTAAATATTACAGATTCCAGCACAGTTGCAATATTTTATAAAGACAAATTAAAAATGAATACACAATTTGGACATAAGGATGATATTATAGTTAGTATTTTATTTTCCCCAAGTTTTAAACATTTGTTTTTAAAAATTTTGAGTTCTCAGCTACACTCAGTGAAAGAACTCTGGGAAATTCACTACATAGAATTTCCAATCCCTCTATTTTTGTCTGCCTGCATTTTTGATTTTCTTCACAGGTTAATTGTACATTATTTCAAAATCTGATTCTTCTTGTGCAGCAAAATAATTGTATGGATATGTATATATATTGTATTTAATATATACTTTAATATATTTAACAGGTATTGGTGTACCTGCCATCTGGGCAGGGGTAGGGGGGAGGAGAGGAAAAATTGGAACCAAAGGTTTTGCAATTGTCAATGCTGAAAAATTACCTATGCATATATCTTGTAAATAAAAAGCTATTAAAAAAAAAAAAAAAAAAAATAAATTAAAAGATTAAACACAAAGAAAAAAGAAACAAAGTCGTATTTTTTTTTCATTTTATGCACCTTACTTTAAGAACACTGGAAAATAATTAAAAAACTAATTGGAACAATTAATTTCAGCAAAACTGTAAGATAAAAATATAAGACCTTATAAATCATCAACATTTCTACATATTAATAAAAAATCTTCAGCAGAAAGAGATAGAAAAATTCTATTGAAAATAACTATAAATAGTACAAAATACTTGGAAATCTACCTTCCAGGACATATGGGAATTCCATGAGCATAATTACAAAGCACTCTCTGCACAAAGAAAGATATAAATAATTGGATAATTTGAATACTAATTGCTCATGGGGTAGCCAATCACTACAATAAAAATACTATAAAAATAATTTAGTGCTATACCAATCAAACTTCCAAAGAATTACTTTATAGAGTTAGAAAAAATAATAACAAAAATCATCTGGAGGAACAAAAGGTCAAGAATATTAAGTGAACTAGAAAAAAAATGGGAAGGAAGGGAACTTAATAATAACCAGATTTTAAATTATACAAAAGGCTGAAATTATCAAAACAATTCAGTGTAGATTAAGAAATAGAGAAGATCAGTGTAATAGATTAGGTATGTTATATACTAAAACAGGTGAGCATAGTAGCATTATAAATCTAAAGATTCCCAGTTAGTAGGGCAAAAAATTTACTCTTCAACCAAAAACATTGGGAAAAGTGGAAAGTCATCTGGTAGAAACTATGTATAGACCAACTTCTCATACTGTGAGATGACACATTATTTCCCTTATTATGTCCTCAGGAAAAAAAAAGCATCTAAAATAGAACTTGATTGTAATAGAATACTATTATGCTGAATAAAATGAGGAAAGATGATTTTAAAAAGACATGAAAAGCTTGTATGAACTGTTCCAGAGTGAAGTGGGCAGAACCGGGAGAGCAATTTATACAAAAACAACAAGCTAATTAGCTTTGAAAGCTGTAAAGAACATGTTTTCTACAATGTCCATACATGATTCTAGAGGATGGATGATGAAATATACTACCTGTTACAAAGAAATAATGGATATAAAGTATGAAATAAGACATGTATATTTTGTGTACAGGCTTTGAGGGAATTTGTTTGGCTGATCTATGCATATTTCTTAAAATGAATTTGTTTTTTCCAATGGAGTGGCGTGGGGTAAGAGAAAAAAAAACATTTTTGCTAATTAAGAAAAATGCAAGCATAGGATTTCCACAGATGGGAAATGTCACATGTACTTTCAGATGAGATCATTATTATTAGTTTTCCTTAACTGTTTTACTTTGTTACAAGAGACTTTTTCATGAAGTAGGAGCAATCAGTAAATGTTTATGATGTAAAAACAAAATCATAAATAAAACTTAAAAAAACACTCTGGAGGGAGGATGTTAGAAAATTATAAGCAAACAGTATTGTCTTATAAAATAGCAAAAAGCAGTAGAAATGAAAACAAATCAATAGAAAATTTGGCTTGTGACCTAAGCCAGACCGCCCCAAGAGCATTTCTTTGTAGCTCGTGGGTCACGCCACTTGCAACATGGACTCTCTTCCCCCCAAGAAAATGCTGCTTTAGATTTGAGAGACTCCTTGACTCTGTGAATCTATATTCACAAAAAGCCATGGCGCATGAACCCCCGGTGATGTATTTACTTTTTTTAGTTAGTGAGAGAATCCAAATAGCTCAAAGAAGATTTATTTATTTATTTAATGAAATAGAATGGAAAGAAAAATTATAGAACATTTTTCTTTATAACACTGGGGCACATTCTCCTACAAACATACCATAATCGGAAAAGTAGACATGTGAAGAGATCAAATATGCAATCTGTTAGCTCCCAAAGACCCAGAGGCCAAGCTCCTTTGGAACAAAGAATCAACCCAGTCATTCAGGGTTCACAGGCGATTCCTTTGTCATTTGAATCCCACTATTTCCTGCTGGATGGGCTGAAGTTTCTGTACCAAACATCTTTCTGACTTGGGGTTAGAAAGCCCTCCATCATTAGCTCCTGGTTGCCAACCTCCATTTCCACTGAACAATTTTGGGGACTGCCTTTTAACAGACTGCCAGGGGGTTTTTGGCCTCATGATTTCCCTCAGCTCCTTAAAGTCTTTCCACATAAATTAAGATATTGGGCAAGACAAGGACAAAAAAGACTTCTGAAAGGTATCACCCTGTACTCCGGAAACCCTTTGTTCTTTTGTTCCAAATTTCTGCCCTTTACATGCAAGAGTTAGAGCATATTTGCGATTCCTTCCAGATCCAAATCAATGGTTCTTTGAAGTATGGCCAGCCACAGACCTCCCCGGCCTTGAGTCATCCTGAGAAATGGGTGGAACTGGAAGGAGAAGGTCCCCTAGATGGAAGGGGGAATACATTTGTCAACATTTCTATAATCTATTTTCCTTGACAGTGGCAGTAGAGCGATCCCATTTGGATCCTAACACATCAATTTTTGGATTACAATACAGGGAAGTAGAAAAATCTTTTGAGAATGAACTCAGTTACAGTCACTTAAGTTCATAAGTGGGGGATCCATGCTGGGGCCAGGGCAGTCTTGAAAGCACGGAGGACTCATTCAGGATGGGAAAAGAGGAGAAAGAATACCAAGAAAACGGGAAGGAGGGAACTTTATGCTTGTTATTTATGTCCATACAAAGTGTAGTGAGGGAAAATTTGTAATTAAGCATTAGGCACATGTATTCTTTATCATCTTTAAAAAGGTTTATGGCAATGCTCAACACAAGTCCCAAGAGTATTCTTGATGAAACTACGAGAAGGCACCAGGAAGGAGTTTGTTGTTTCCTGTAGCAGACCACATTTCAACAGTTGACTTCATGAGCAGAGAATATAAAATCCTGGTGCATTTAATTGTTGATGACCAAAACATATTTGACTACTGGAGCAGAATGTGGCCTTCAATAAAGACTCTTTGAGCAAAAGTTCCTCATAGATGTACTAAACTTTCTTCCAAAATTCAACCAGAGATATCTTCATTTGAGCATTCATGTTAAATAAAGCATAAAGCAGGGAAAGAAACAAGCTTTTCTTAATCAGCAACTGTATGCTAGATACTGTCCTGGGGTGTGGGGACAAAATGTAAAAATGGGTTGGTCTCTGACCTCAGGGAGCTTACATTTCAAGGGAGAGGCAACACAAATAGAGGAATGGAGTTTGGTCTGGTAGTTGGAGTCATAGGAGCTAACTGGGCCTCCTTTTCTAGTTGTGCTGGTAATATCAATCATGGTTTCTTCAGTAAGAAGTAAAGAACACTTGGACATATGTCTTAGAAAATACATCAGGAAGCCTGGGTGAGTCCTAGTTTCCTGGTTGGTCGAATGGGATGTTGATAGTCCCTATGTGGAAGGAATTAGGGGAATTTACAATTCTCACATCCATTAAGGTAGATCAGTCCTATAATGGAGATATGCACCCAAAGATATTGGCTACTTCCCTGGAGGATTCCCTTGCCAGGGTCCGAATAGAATTTGGCTTCCCTCTACGAGGGATTCTTACCTATATTTTATGTGTGCTGCATCCTTTTGGAAATCTGGTGGATCTTATGAACCCCTCTTCAGAAAAGGTTTTTATATGCACAAAGTACATGTGGTTGTAAAAACAATTATATTAAAATACAGTTATCAAAATTTTAAAATCCTGGACTTTGGGTTAAGAAGCGCTGTTCTAGATCAGTGATTCTCAAACTTTTGTTTTCAGTATCTTTATCCTATTAAAAATTATTGAGTATCTCTCCAAAGCATCTTTGTTTATCTGGGTTATATTTATAGACATTTACCATATTGGAAATAAAAACTATTTTTGAATTTGTAGACCCTCTAAAAGGGTTTCAGAGATCCCCAAGATTCTCTAGACCATACTTTGAGAACCACTGTTCTAGATGATAAAATCATCCAGATCCTCCTGTTTGTGGCTGAATCTGTGTTCAATAAAGTCTGGAATCTTCTGAGTTCTCCAAAATGAGTTCCATGGAGCTATAGAGACTGAATGTGGCTTGAAGCATAATATTTTCACGTCTTTTTTGGTTATTGTTTTTTTCTTTCTTGAGGTCTTTTCCCCTTTTGACCTGATTTTTCTTGTACAACCTGACAAATATGGGAATATGTTTAAAAGAATTGCACATATTTAATCTATATCAGATTGCTTGCTGTTTTGGGGAGGGAAGAGGTGAAGGAGAGAGGGAGAAAAATTTGGAATCCAAAGTCTTACAAAAATGAATGTTGAAAACTAGCTATACATGTATTTGGAAAAATAAAATACTATTTTAAAAAACAAATGAGCTCCATGATGAGTCAAAAAAGATTGGCCAAACATTTCATACAAAAAAAATGAAATGAATGAAAAATGTGCAGGAAGTGGATTGTGATGTACAGTTGGAGGACTAGCCATGCATTTGGATAAGTACTGCAGATGGATAATGAGTTAGATCCAAGATGGAAAAGGATGAAAAAAGTAGTTTGGGTCATGTTTGGGGAAACTGTGCACTGCTTTCCAAACTGCTCCCCAGCCCCAAAATCCGTCTATGACTCATAAATGCTCTCTCAGGGATGCTTGACGGATATGAATCTTGCAACCCCACAATCTCTGAAGAATCAGCTTAGCATGTGACTCAAAGTTCAATGGCAAGACACATGGTAAAGATGAATATGCAGCTGGCTCCTGTAGGAGACTTTCCTTCATGTCCTCAGCTGCTGGGGTTGCCCCAAAAATTGTTTTGTAGTTTTTTTTTAAGTTTAACCTATAATTTCATTAGTATAAGGAATTTCCAATGAGGCAGCCTTCCTGTCTCCATAAATTCTGGTAACTCTCCTGTATGTCCTAGCCTTGGACAGCTGCCCGGATGCTGGAGAGTTAAGTGATGTTCTCAAGGTCACACAGCCGCTGTGTGTCAGAAGGAGGACTAGAACTCAGCTCTTTTAGCCTCTAGATTGGTTCTGTCCCACTAACCCATCCTGCTTCTGATTTTGCATTTGCTAAGCATCTGTTTGCTAAGCCACTGTGTCTATCCTGCTTGTGGCATATAGGGGATTTTCTGGTCAGATGTTAGGATTAGAAATCTCTGAGAACACTCAGACTTTGTGCTTCTGTCCGCTAGCGAGGAAATGAGAAATGGAATCAGAGAGCGGCAGGAAATTGGGAGAATTGTATAAATTTAAAACACGTCAACATTAAAAATCTACTCAGTATCCTCAATCCAGTATTCCAATTCCTATATTCCAATAAAGAAGTATATCACAATTCTGTTGAAGAAGGAGGAGGCTTATTTTATTTTATTTTATTTTTTTTAATTTTTTTTTAATTTTATTTCATTTAATAATAACTTTGTATTGACAGAATCCATGCCAGGATAATTTTTACACGACATTATCCCTTGCAATCACTTATGTTTCGTTTTTTTCCCCTCCCTCCCTCCTCCCCCCCCCCCAGGATGGCAAGCAGTCCTATATATGTTAAATATGTTGCAGTATATCCTAGATACAATACATATTTGCAGAACCGAACAGTTCTCTTGTTGCACAGGGAGAATTGGATTCAGAAGGTAAAAATAACTCGGGAAGAAAAACAAAAATGCAAATAGTTCACATTCATTTCCCAGTATTCCTTCTTTGGGTGTAGCTGTTTCTGTCCATTATTTCTCCAATGAAACTCAGTTAAGTCTCTTTGTCAGAGAAATCCACTTCCATCAGAATACATCCTCATACAATATCGTTGTCGAAGTGTATAATGATCTCCTGGTTCTGCTCATCTCACTTAGCATCAGTCCATGTAGGTCTCTCCAAGCCTCTCTATATTCATCCTGCTGGTCATTCCTTACAGAGCAATAATATTCCATAACATTCATATACCACAATTTACCCAGCCATTCTCCAATTGATGGGCATCCATTCATTTTCCAGTTTCTAGCCACTACAAACAGGGCTGCTACAAACATTTTGGCACATACAGGTCCCCTTCCCTTTTTTAGTATCTCTTTGGGGTATAAGCCCAATAGAAACACTGCTGGATCAAAGGGTATGCACAGTTTGATAACTTTTTGGGCATAATTCCAGATCGCTCGAGGAGGCTTATTTTAGCAGCTCCCAATAGCAAAGCTAAAACCAGTTACAGATAAGTTTGGGTAAACTTAGAAGAAGTTTAGAAGAGAGAAAAAAAGAAGAAGAAGAGAGAAAATTTCAACTCTAAAAAAAAAGAAAAAAATTTCTACCCATCTGAAAACAGCAATGGATTAGTATCCATTATTATCCATATTATCCATCCAATAATTATTTATTGAGATAAGTAATGAGCTGCCTATCTGCAATGATGGGAAATATTTAAATTGAAGACTAATTATTAGAATTATTAAGTATTTACTGAGGGATGACCATGTTTGGCGATAACTGCTTTGGTGGGATATTAAGTAAGATCATCTTGGAGACTCCTCATGTTAAAAAATTGATCCTGGATCAGGATTCTTGATCCTGAAAATTTTCTCCCCCCAACTGCTATCTACAAGTAAGTTGAGCTGGATCTATGGAATGGCCATTCTCTTCGATTTGAGAAATGTTTATTTTGTTTCGAGGCCCCTAGAAGCAGCTGCAAGGGATGGGGAGGGAAGGCCTGGCTCAGGTATCAGAAAGTCCCAAGTAGACTCAAGTTTTCTCACTGACTACCCAAGCAGCAAACTCTCTGAGTCTCAGCTTCAAGACTGACCTGCAGAATAGCTGCTGGACTGGGGAGGTAGAGGGAGTTTTCTCACAGAGAATTTCCTATTGAAATGAGAGATTCAGTTCAAAAGAAAAAATATGATTAAGCATCTACTGTGTGCAAGGCTCTAGATAATAATCCTGATTCTGTGGAAGACAGAGGCTGCTTTGTTTCCCTGATTTATAAAATATTACTCCTGGAGAG